>NC_088985.1:29014665-29207165 GCF_963932015.1 Anas acuta | reverse complement strand
ACAAAGATACTAGATGATAACATTTTGCTTTAACAGAAACTGATTATCTCCCTCATTAATAAAAATATTTTATAAACATTTTTTTGAATCTTCACCTGAATTTGTCAACAAGCACTCAGTGTTTTAATAAACGTTTATCTGCAAACATCAATAATTCTATTTCCAGCTGAGGGAGGTTCTCACAAAACCTGTTACAGAAGTTTCCCGACTGCATTTCTGATTTAAGAATCATACAAACGCTCAATCAGCTTACCCACGTTGTGTGCAAACACAAGCTATCCTCCTCCTCCTGAACACTGTGCTTAGGCTTTTTTCTTTTCTTTTTCTTTTCTTTTTCTTTTCCTTTTTTTTTTTTTTCTTTATTTTTCCTTTCTTCTTCTTCTTCTTCCTTTTTTATTTTTAAGACAGAATTTGCTAGGCTATCTTATCTGCCGTATATGATTTCAAGCATCTTATATATCACCTGAAAAATCCACGTTACCTATTACATTTTCAGGTACGTAGATGCAACCATTTTTATATTTAAGTTCAAAGACTTAGCTCAGTTCTGTGCTTCCGACTAAGCAAAAAAGCAAATAGGAACACTAAATTTGCCTCTTCCTTTCTACTTTGAGACACAAGCGTGGTAGCATCTTTGGATACACACGCAAAGTTGAAAAGAAATGATATTTTAATTGAATCCTCTGCATCAAAATATTTTTGATAATTCAATCAGTGCATTCTCTCAATTTTACTTTAATAAAATTTAGATAGTAATATCTTTTGTGGATTTTTTTTTAATGTTGATACTCACTTAACCTACTTGCAATTCTAAAGAAGTCAACACTTGATTGTGACAATGTTCAAAAGAATTTCCTATGCCACAAGCACAGTAAAAACTTTCACCAATTAGTGCAGGAAAAAAGGAGGGAAAAGCCAGAGCGCTGGTGCTCAAAGAGCCAGGCCTTGCGGCAAAGCTGTCATGTCGAGTGGATTGATCAACAGGACCGCAATTTCTAATGGCATGTTGTCATGAAAAGTCAGCCACGGGGAGCCACCTGCTTTACTCCTCATAGACAGCTAGGGAAAGGAAAGGGAGAAAAAAACCCGCTCCGTACCTAGTTCTGCCAGTCCCTTTTGCTAACAATTTTTGGTAAGGGTCTCCTGATTTTTATTCAGTAGGAATATGTCAAATCTCCAACTGTATTATCCAGACTCTGAGATAAGAGTCACGGAGAAGGCTGATGCTCTTTTTGGGGGGAGGGAGAGGGAAAAGAGGATGAAAAAAATTATCTCTATCCCCCAAATACTTCTCAGATCAGAAAATACATCCGTCACATCTCTAAACCAACAAAGTTTGTCAACGGCTTACAACGTACATCTAAGACATTCTGCAAGTCGAGACCAACACAGAGCGTAGACCTTCTGTACGTGGCTTTATTTCAGCACCACCTTTCTTCACCCTCACCGAATCAGAAAAGCCCACAATTGACATAACGTTATTTCCTTTGTTTCAATTTGGTTTACTTCTAACTTTTAGGATCAGCTTAATTATCCTAAGATCACAGCATCGTTCTGTCCTGGAACCCAATCTTAGCTGACATGGCCAACGTAACAGCTTCCCGGTTTTGCTGTTGGAATTATTTTCTTGTGCTTGATGGAACATAATTAATACTTCAAGAATTTCCACAAACTTACCATTTAATAACAGCACCAAACTGTCGTAATCACTCTCCAGGAATGTGCTAGTGTTGTCCTAACCCATGGCTCTGATTCTCATCGCTCACGAAAAATTGAGATTTCCCTCTTTTCGTACACACAAAAGCCAAATATATTACTCGCAGAACGTACTGTGATTGCCGAAGTAATTAAAGCCTAGTTAAAAATATACTCCAACACTGTGCTACAAGGCAAAATGGAAACATTGGACTTGGACAGATCTCTTCGGAAACCTCTTACAATTTTTCAACCCTTTTTTAAACGTAAGTTTTCATTGATTGGAACGGACATTTAGTTTTGTTTCGTTTGTGCAAAAGATCTCACGTTTCATACCTGTTTGCTTAGAAGGGTCCAAAACAAAACTGGAATGTGCACTAACTGCTAATTTCAGTGATTTTTTTGAAACAAAACAGAAAATTTGGGGGGGAAAAATCCATCATCCCTCATCTATGTACAAAAGAAAAAAAGTCAAATAAAAGTTAAAGAACTTTTAAGTTCATGAAACCAAACCCCACTTGGCATGCAAATCACGTACTGTAACCTTTTATCGGCGCAGCCTCTGGTCTCATCAGTCGATGAAATTCTCAGCCCGCGGCAACAGCTTAGCCGAGGGACGCAGACCAATGAGAAAATATTCATTGTGTTAGCATTTCAAATGGCGAGAAAGGAAGAAGAAGCGCTAACTGATCACTGCCCGTGGAATTAATTGGATATTCCAAGAATAATGTCTCTCACTGAAGATCCTTGGAGGCTGAACGCTAGTAGAGACCACATTTTGTGCGGCGCCTTCAAAAAGAGACCGCTTGGGGGTAGTGGACATATTAGGGTTTTAGCGCATTTCCCTAAAGGCCAGAAAATAATCAGATGCACTGAACCAAACTCGGCTAATCCATTCCATAATTATACACACAAATCCAATAAACTTTGTCACATTACTGGAAAATTAAACTATTACAGTGAAGCCTCTTGCTACTTTGAAAAAGTTTGAATTCCCGTTTTACCCAAAAAAATGAAAGGGGGAAAAAACACCATGGTGAAACCAGAAGTTTTGGAGGTTGCACATGCCCACGTATACACGCTCACATACATGCACACACACTGGATCCCAGAGTAAGAGTAATGCTTAGCTGTAGTCTTCTGTTATGTTTAAAGCTCAGGTAGGTGTCCCACAGCTTCCTTCCTTTATATGGAGGGGATTTACGTTTCAGCTTTATTGCACATAGCCCAAGCATATGCAATGACCCTGTCCAATATTAGTATAGCTTTCCTTAAGACACATCGTAATCTAACCTTTTCAAGACTCTTTTGCTTTCAGACTCAAAACAGCATAAAAAATGAGCATTGTTGTGGAGCACTGAGAGATTGAACTAAGACTCGGGCTTGGTCCAAAGCAGTAGCCCTCTGGATAAACAGCTGCTTGTGCAACTAAATAAGCTCCATAGACCAAAAGGTAAAAGAGGAAAGAAAAAAAAAAAAAGACGAAAAAAAAAAAAAAAAAAAGGAAGAGGAAAAAATCTGAGATTAGGAACCTTCCCAAATGTTGCATCTTTCCTATCGACCGCTGGCCTAGCGTGAGGTGTCAATTTTGACTCCAAAGAGAGCACACGAATTCGCAGCGGTCCCATTATGCGGTCTCTGCGCTCATTGTAAATTCTGTCAACGAAGTCAATCTTATTAACTTCCGCACTGGTTCACACATGACATTTTCTTCAATTTTCTTGCTGACATCAAAAACATCAATTAGCAGCCCGAAAATAGGAAGGAACGAATGACAGAGCCTGATAACGTCAACTATTTGAAGCCAAGGGTAAATCTATTCTCCAGTTCTGAATGCGTTCATTACAATTGCATTTTCAAAGAAGACCTCCAAATAGCAAAGAAAATTAAATTTATCATCTAGAAATGCCTAGAAATTGTTTTTTTAATCCTATGTCTATCTCTCAATCCCAGAGTGTAATACAAAGTATCGCAATTCAGTTTTATGATAACATGCCACAACTTTAATAGAAAGTTTATAAAATATGCAGCCCTTGCCGTACTTCCTATCACATAACAACTACAAGGGTTGAGAAAATTTGTCCAACAGATTGTAGCGTTGCCTTGTCTGCTCCATCAGTTCTCATAGGCTGGCACAGCACTTACACACACACACACACACACACCCGTGCTTGTGAAGAATTTATGAGCTATGTAAGGCTCTAAAACCCCAGCAAGCACTACATTACTCGTGGGGGGGGGGGGGAAAGGAACGCGGGTGCCAGAGCTGCCTCCCATTTGCATTCACCCAACGCTTTTCATGTTTCAGAGAAAACAAACCCAGCTCCCCGCCCGTTAAAGCAAATGGAAAGTCCAACCAAAGACTTCACGCTAACTGTCAAGCGCGAGGCACATGCATTCAATCAGCTGCCAGAACTTCCGTTCACTGAACTCTCGCCCTCTTTTCATTTTATTGACATTTTCAGAAATAAATACATAAAAATAACCTCCCGGTAACACAGAAACAAGACACCCGTGTCAACACAACGGGGTCCATTTGCTGTGCTCAGCAACAAGTTTATGGAAAAAGATAAGTGTATTTAATACGAGTCAAAAAACAGAACACAATAAACCTGTTTTCGGCATCTTTTAAGAAGCCCTCGCCTTTATTTATTTATTTATTTCGCCGATGCGCCCGCTTTGTGAGCCATCGTTTCATGCTTGTATTACATCTCCTAGGGAGTGAATAAAAGCAAGTTTAGTAGCAACCAAAGACACTCACTCAGACTTAATGCAAACAGAAAGAGCAGCTACACCCTGATAAACAGATCACATTCCTTCAGCCCATTGATTTTTTGATCTTTTGACATTTTTTTAGTTGCTTCCATTCCCTTCCTTGTCTTTTCCTCAATGTCACAAAAGACAAAATGTCTCAGCAATTGATGGCAGGGGTATCTATTAGCTGTCAGCCCGCCTTTTTTTTTTCCCGGTGCTGGCTAAGAAAGTACAAAATAGGAGGCTGAGAACTGGCAAGGAAACAAATCATAGGAATCGTCTAATTTAATTGGCTAATCATATTCTGTTATTTTGGCTTTTCCACATCTGATCTCTCTGGGAAGCAGCTGGAAGGTGAAAGGGGGAAGGAATAAGGTTACGTCGAGCAGGTTTCTGTAATTTTTGTTGCTACGTGGAAACAAACTAGAGAAGACGGAGCGAAGAAAAGACAGCAGCACAACTCCTGGGAGGTTTGGTGAGGTGCCTCCGTCTCTCTTGCAACGTTTTCCTGCCCGTGCACAGAAACGAAACCAGAGCAGAAAGAGCTTGTCAGCTCAGGCACACTTGAGGGAATGCTGGAAATTAAACTAAAGCGGCTGATGCTCGAAAAACTTGTAAAATTATTTTACAACAGAAGAAAAAAATTGTGAGATATTCATGACTGATGGTAAACCTGGCTTTTTTTTTTCTTTCTTTTTTATTTTTTTTCTTTTTTCCCCAATTTGGAAATTCCACTTGGACATTTTACTGTTTGCAACAGCACTCACCAATAGTGATCGGAATGAAGGCAAATTGAAGCTTATGTTTATCTCCTGCAATTCAGCACATATGACTGTAATCTATGTTTAAGAGATTTTTGGTCTAAGCAAACAATTTATCAGTTGGAAAGCATTTAAATTATTGAACATACAAGAGAAACAAATTGAAACATATGATGAATCATTGCGTATTTAACAATAATATGTAGAATATAAAAATGTTCTAGGCAACCTAAAAATGTTCAGAAGGTAATTATGTAAAAATTCTTAGTGAATATTTGTATTTGATTTTGAATGCAGACCCTGAAAAAAATCACCAGAGAAACCATTTCTTTTGATTTTACAGTATTTCATAAACTAAAAAAGCGAGTGGTACAAGAAAAATGAATTATTTTACAACCAAACACACCAGTGACAATCTAGGAACAGCTCCTTTTCTCACACTGCTCTAAGCAGAGAAGGGAGATCAAAACATGACGAATTTGTCTTGCACCAGCTTTCTTCATTTTGTTTTGCAATAGGAATTTCTACAAATATGACTTTTCAGTTAGGGCCAAATCCTGATAATCAATTGCAAATGAGAGTTTTACCTGAAAAAGCATCTCTGAGATCTCTGACTGCTTTCAAACAAGTCTGCTGGGCTGCGGCGAGGGAAGAGGGGTTTGACTTTTTCATAAATGTATGTTTGTGACAAGAATTGTCTGATTTCTGTCAAGACAGCCTGACTTATTTTGACACTGAAACTGCATCCACTTGAAAGAATAAAGCAGAGTAAATTTAACTAAAAAGAAAGAAAAGGGTAGCATCTTGTAAGTGTAAAAGAATTACTCAAAAAATAATACTGAATGTTAAATTTTTTCTCCTAAAACCTAAAAAACACTCCTGCATGCCAGGAATAAGCCTCCCTTCTCCCCATTTAAATAAGTTCAAGTTTCACTCAAACAAGCAAACACACACAGACTTGGAAATATGTTTATCAGATTAAAATATAAGGAGAAGAAACCTGGACAGCACATAGCTTAGCTCCTGAGAAAGCATACCTTAACTTCACTATTTACAAGGAAAATTATCGGTGGTCAGGTAAACCTGCATGCTTGAAGAGAAAGATTTTACAAAATACCTGTTCTATTTTTTTTTCCCCTTGTCATTTCCGACCAGAAATCCCCAAGATCATTCCAGCCATTCAAGTGTTGATATTACCAGTGTGGGTTCTTTTTAGGAAAAAACAATACAACGCACACACGCCAAAAAAAATAAATAAAAAAATAAAAACCATGCCTGATGAATTAAAACATGTGACTGACCAACAGCAGCAGAAAAACTGACCACAGGTTAGAGATGGGGATGAACTCTGGTTATGTTTTTTTAAACCCCGCACTGTCCTTGAAACGGAGGCTGCATACGGCTCCATTAGATACAGCTACGGTGCTCTTGATCTATTATTTACAAAGAAAAACCCTTCACTACTTAAGTGGCCCCTTCTACTTCAGCCTTCAATTTCAGCCGCATCAAACAACTTGGAAGGGGGGGGTGAACGTAAGGGGAGGGGGGTAAAACTTGAGTTCATAATATAATTCTATGCAAGAGAAAATTATACTCCAATAACAAAATTCAGAATGCCTGGAATAAGGTTTTGCACCCAAACAGCAAACACAGTAGCTTCATCTAGAAAAGCTTAACTAATAGTCCTAGTTTTTAATAAAGCTATGTAAGGTTTTAACGCAAAATTTATACGCAGCTACAGAAAACAATTCATTTCCTCTCTAAAAAAAAAGTAAGATGAAAGACTGAATCTGAGTTGCAGGACTTCTCTTTGTAAAAATCATCATTTTTCATTAAAATATAATTTTGCATTAAATTCTGTAATTATCAAGACTATTCTTTAAGTCATACTGTATTCAATCTAATTAGAAAGCTTAGATCTCACCTTTGTACTGAACTTTCAACTCTCTGATGCCAATTAGAAACTATTTTAAATGAATTTCCCAATTAAACTGACTCCTGTGATCAATTCTGACATAAGATAAAACCCAGAATTTTCAGGGAGGAAAAAAAAAAAAAAGGAAAGAAAAAAGGAAAAAATGAGAGGCATGGATGTACAGCCTGTCTGTATTCCTGAAAATATTTTGGATGGCTTTTCCATCCTTATTATGAAGAATATCTCATCTCCTATGCTTGGAACATCCTCTCAGAAACACAGCGCATCTCAGAAGTGTTAAACTGCAATTAGTATTGTTTCATTATTCAGCACGTTTCCATTTCCAATAAATATCATGTTTTATTACACGCTGTATTTGGTTCTCATGTTATAAACTATCACATTAGATGAATTATAAATGTAAACTATTAACAGTTTAGATTCTTTTAAGTTGTTATCAATTTCAGGCTTTTGACAGCTTAAAGAAAATTCAGTAAACATACCTCCTCTCCTCTAGAAAACTGCTTCTATAATGCCAAGTCATCTCACAATTAATAAATGGCTGTGTTCTCCTTTTGTGGAGCACAAAATTAACTGAAGTTTCCCATATAAAGGACCATATAATTAACGGTAGTGAAATGTGTTGAGTTAAACTTAAGATATTCCGACAGCCTAATTATATCAACGAGTCGTTTAACTCCTGTTTGTATCAATTCAATTTATCTTCATCTCAATCAATGCGGATTGATGGCTAGTCATCATTAGAAGTGACAAAACACCAGCCTGTAGAAAAACGCAGGGCACCGCGATATTCTAGATAAGGCTGCCTGAGACCTCCTAGCGCCGTGTAGCTGGAAATGACTCCTTGTATACACATCATTGCCTTCACTGAGGGTGTCTACAAGTTATCATTAGACACATTCATTGTTAAAGACTAACCAGGTCAGTGTTTCTGATCAGGTTGCAAATTAGACCAATTGAAGTGTTCTTAACCTACAGACTGGTGTCAGTAAGGACCTAACGGTACTGAAGCTACATAGTAATATGCGCCGGGCACACCACCATTACTGCACATTTCATGCTGAACACAAACACATTTAAGTAAAACGTTGGGGGGGGAGGAAGTATAGGGAGTAGAAGTCACACAGGCAACACAATGCTGTTGTTTTAGTGTAATTTTGATGCAAAGCAATTGTTCCATGGCAAGCATATTAACCAAAAGTGCAGACTTGGGCAATGAGAGCATTAGAGGTGCAGATAAACATGTCATTATAAAGCCAAGGAACCAACATGCATTTCTATTTCAAATTATAATCCTGCCAGCTTTCCATATAATAGTCAAACGGCAGTTTTCAGAAATACAAATGCTGGCTAAATTAGGGGTTTAAAGTCTGATCGAGCACAAGCATTATACTTGGCTGAAAGAGCTGATGTTGGGAAGGAGGAGGGAAGAGTAAAATGGTTTCACTTTTCACATTTATTATTTTTTCCTCCATTCTATTTTCGTGCATGGATTTTAGAGGCAGGCATTTTCATTGTGACTATTCTCATCAGTGGGGTTTGCAATGCATGTTGAGCCAAATCAACAGAGCATTAACGTATAGAAAATACCTGTGCAACCAGTTCAGATGTTGACATTTTGCGAAGTTACGCTTTTGTTTTCCTTGTAATAGAATAGCATGCAAGTCATTCATTCGAATTATGTAACCTCTTGGTGCTTGCCTGCTTGACTACTAAGTATTGCATAAAATGGGCTTCGCCGTTGATGGACTATTAGAGGATTGTTATTTGGAGAACTTCCTCATGAGTTGACTTTAACCGGATATAACACCTAATAGATGTGGGATTGAAAGTTGAAGGCATATGGTTGAAATGATTAAAAATATACAAGAAAAACGTACAAAACATTTTTTGAATTCTACAATGTAGTAATTCACTAAAGAAGTTTGGCAGATGAATTTAAAGTTTGGTGGTGGCTGTTTTTGATTTTCTTATTATTATTATTTTTATTATATCCCTATCAGCAAACAACAGAGATCTTCATGCTAATGTCAATCACATATTTTCTAATCGCTGCACTTGGTGCACAGAAGTAGGGAATACATACAGAGAGAATGTCCATTAATCAACATGCAAAGAATATGTTGTCTCAAGAGTATGTGTTTATGGTTATAAGTTAAGATGATTACGCGGCACGAATTTCTGAGCTGGAAAACTCTTTATCAGCTAACAAATGGGAAGCAAGCCTTCATTTAGAGCCACGTACAGTCATCTCCTTAAAAGCCACTTGTGAGATAGAATTAAGCAGAAAGGAGTGACAAGGTGGAGAGGACACGGGACGCTGCATGACAAGCGGTGACCAGCTGGAGCATTTCAGGTCAGCTGATAAGCAAATGGTATGAATCGCCTGACTGGGGTAATTACAACTGATTAACACAAGGAAGCAATAACCTCGTACGTGTGGTTAAGGTTGTCCCAGGTGTTGCTGTAACAGCCTGCACTGGTATCTATCAGGTGGACGATGATTATTTGGAAAGACTGCAGAATGCTCCTGGAGGCAGTATTGCCTTCTCCCCAAGGTGATGGACAGCAAGTGCTCTGAGACACGTGTGGAGCTGAACCACCCAGCACAGCTCGCAGGAGGAGCCTCTCAGCTGGGATCCAAACCCTCCAGATGACAAGTTTGGACCATGCTGGAGCAGGCCAGAGCAGAAGACATCAGGAAGGAGAGCTACAATTCATCCCACATTTCAAGACCACAAACCATCCCCATTTTATGATTAACAGTTTATATTAACCATTTTTCCCCTATCAGCACTCTTTCTCTGCTTGTAAAAGCACACACATGGCTGGTTTAAAAACATGGAACAACCGCAACTCCAAGTGAAACAGAGAACAGAAGAACAAGGAAATAAGAAAGTGTTTTGTTAATTAAAAAAATAATTAAGTAAAAGCTTTTCAGCAAACCTGACTCAAGTTCTGAATGGGCTGCTTTACAGCTTGGAGTCCAAGCCAAATGACAGTTACAGGCTGAAAACAAGTGTTATTACAGACTACTATCTAGACCTGGGCCAAACTAAACACGGCTTTGAAGATCTCCAGACAATGCTCTGAACGTGAACTCACTCCAAATCCTACCACTTGTTCTCATCTCAAATTCAACTTGAAACCAGGAAAACCTGGATCCTTTAATGCGCACTTTGACTTTTTTTTATTCAGAATAAAACGGGCACAAATGTACAAAAGCCAAAATAAATCAGTGAGCCAGCCACTTGAAACGTAACCTGAACAGCAAAGTAAAGATTGGTATGGATCTTGTTTACAGTGGCAACTCAGTTTTCCAGAGGAGGAAAACACATCCACACACACTGTATTACATGTCTACAGCATTTGCAGTCGATTGCTATTACATATCTGCACACAACAGCGAACGTCAGTGGCTCTTTTATAATGTAGCTTAAAGTTATTTCAGCCTTATTTTTCATGTGTTTACAACCTGGCCTCTAACTTTTGCTCTAGGGTGAAATATAGCTGTGCAACATCTGTTTCCAGGAAGATTAAATTATTATTAAAAATGTTTTAAACAAATTAAAATTAATGTGTTTGGGGCTTTCCAGAGAAACAGGCGCTCTCCATGGTGAGATGGGGTTGTCAAGTGTTATGAAAACCAGCAGAATGTGGAATACAACCTTTTTCTGCAGAAAACAAAGACAATACAAGTGTTGTTTGTGCTGCCCCTCTGTGCTGAGCTGGATGAACTGTCTATCAATAAAAAGACTCAGCCTTTGACACTTCTGCTGATGCTTTATCTAGCAGAAGTGTGGAGGCAGTCTAGAGCTAGAAGCTACCCAACAGCAAAGGATCTAAGTGACAATTCCAGCTCAAGTGGGTGGCATTGCTGAAGGTCCTTCCTTCCTCCCTACACCACCCTTCCAACATCTGAGCACCTTCCAGTCCTGAAGGAACTCCTCCACAGAACATCTGCCAGGCAGGGAAAACCAACGTTCCCAACTGACGGAAAGGCAATGAGGCATAAAAAAGACCATATAATTTGCTTCATCTAGTCAACAGTGGGGCATGATCCTGAACCTACATCTGGAGCTAACATCCCATGAGCCAGCTGTTTAAAGTAATTATGTGCCTGACTCCAGTCAAATAATAGGAACCCACAGTTTAAAAATTAAATCTTACTCTTGTTCTCTATCTTAGAAGCAACAAGGTACAATAAGACCTCACCATGGATTGGCTGAATGCAGTTATTTCTATAGATAAGATAAAGCTTTGAGCCTTAACTGATGTGTAATATTTAAACATGGTCAAAACCCCAGTTGCTATCCCAGAACAAACTAAAATCCTCTTTCTTTCCATTTCCCCCCTCCCCCAAATGTCCAATTGTTCCGAGGGGATGGAGATTAATGATATTCATATTTGAATAATAGCTACAGGGAAAAAGCAAGCGAATACATTACAGGACCCAAATTACAGTGGTAAGAAAATACATTGCACTGTGATGTAGAGATATAAATGAATTAATCCTGACATCTGTTTCTTTTGCAGAGGAATTAGGTCTAGGTTGAATCTGACCTTGTAAGAAGCGTGCAAGGTGACAAACGAAGATGACGCAGTGGTGCCCACTGCGCTCTTCAGCTTCCTAAATCACATGCTACAGCCTTTCACAGGGGGTATACCAAAGGTCACCCCACTTTGTGTGCTGAAACAAGGGAGAATCTCATGGGGAGCTACAGTCAATGCATTTGGCATGCCACCTCTTGTAGCACAGATCAGTCAGAGACCAAACAGGTACCTTGAAACCAAGCTCAGCTATGGCATCCAGTATTAGCCCCGTAGATTGCTACCTAATAGACTTTTCTCTAAATTTGGGATTTTATTTGTTTATTTATTTATTTTCTGAGCTATATAAGGATGTTTCATCTGCAACTGCAACAGTATGTAAGAGAATACCTTCGCAAAAGGCACTTTTTTTTTGTTTCAGCTGACTTTTCAAGATGCATGGTGGTGCTCACTGGCATTAAGATGCTCACCAAAGCACCTTTGTGGCACATTTCCAGACTTAACAACCAAACTTCCATGCACAAGTTTGGCTCAGTGGCTGAAAAGTGAACAAAGGCAGCAATTCTAGCAGGTTACAATGTTCTTGCCAAATCCTTTGCTTCACGCTCCCATTTTCTGATAGACCTCAGTAAGCTAGATCTGATGCAGTTATGAGATTGCATGCCAAGATTAATGCACGTATTAAGGAACTTTTCACTTCCATAGCATTTCACTAATATTTCTAAAGAAAATACATTAGCATGGAAGGAAATGTGGCTCCTGCATAAACAAGAGAGCTATTTTTCAGAAAGGTTTTAGAATCACCCACACAACGCATGCTTGAAAATAAACCCATACTCAATAGGCTTTTCTTAGCGAGTCCAACATCTTACAAGGACAAAGAAATCCTGGTTTTAATGAACTCTCTAAATAAGTTTTTCATGTTTGTTTTTTTTTTTGTTTTTTTTTGAAGTGAATAAACCTGTTTTAACGTGATAGCTTCTGCACAGCTCAAGAGACATTCTAGGCTATTGTGTTGGTGGATTAATTCTATTCACCGAGAAAGACTACACCAACATGTCCCATTATGCCCAATGACTGCAAAGATCTGCACGAATGAATAGTATGCTTACATTTGTGTGCTGAATCATCAAATGCCCTCTAATGCAAGGAGAACCCATATCTCTGCTAACTTCCAGTCTTCACTGTGCGAGTTACCTAAGGCCTCTTGCCAAATATGACTCACCCTTATGGGACTCCTTGCGCAAAGAAAGGACTCTCACAGCCTGTGGCTTCTGCTGGAGCAAGAGGCTTAACACACCACCACACTGAACGGCCCACCCTACGTTTCTGCCAGACGTTACTACACCTCAAGCACAACCAGAGAGCGGCACCTAACCTGCAGAACTGCCCTGTTCTCCGTGCAGTGGTATGGCAGCCTTCCAGCAGATCAATGGGATGGAAAGCAGCGAGCAGTAATGTTTTAAACAGTCCAAGCTAGATGCACTGGATGATCTATACGGCAGCCCAGCACTTGCCTGACAGCTCTACTTTTGGCTAAAGCACATTTTTTGGTTTGCAAATATGGGAAGTGGGAATACTTTGGGCGAAACTTGGCCCCAGCAAAGAATGGGAAGCTTCGCAACCAGTTTTCCCCAAGGGCAGCATTTTGTCCGTGCCTTTTAAGACAACATCAGGCAGGACATGAAGTAACGGATTCCTCTTTGCATTTCACAGAAGCAGGTATTCAAATACTCGAGGCTATCAAAAGAGAAAAGAGCTTTACTTTCTCCTACCTTCACTAACAGACTGAACATAAAAACAATTAAAATTCCTGGAAAACAAATTTAATCAAAATCATAGCACAAAGGGAAGAGCTCAGACTA
Source organism: Anas acuta (assembly GCF_963932015.1). Lineage (NCBI taxonomy): Eukaryota > Metazoa > Chordata > Aves > Anseriformes > Anatidae > Anas > Anas acuta. Next base: position 29,193,603 of record NC_088985.1, on the reverse strand, counting down.
CCTGCAGCAGTGCTGCCTCCCAAACCGAGATTTGTGAATGTCAACAATTCATGTTGCTCTAGTTAGCTTTGGGGTTTCACTTTCTGCTTCTTTAGTAACAGAATAATTTTTTATTTATTTATTTTTTCCCCCCTCTTATAGACTGGGAATTTTAAGAGGGATTTGTTGATTTCTATCAGCCTTAGGCCTTTACTTTGCAAGATGGTGCTCAATGCAAAGTCTTGTGGCCTTCTACATACGTAACTGACTCTCATGCTATGGGGCCCTGCAGAAGGCTCAAATATCCACACAGGAGACACACAAGAGCAACTCTTCTACAGCTGATCTGGTAGAAATCCTTGCACCTGCAAAGACATGCTTTTGTGTGCTGTCTCACCCCGAGATGGGCTGTGTGAAACCACAAAAATGCAGCTCCGACTGCACAAGCTCCATCTGCGCTGTGAGCACTATTAAGGCTAATCCAGCATTCCTAGACTGTGGTGCGAGACATTCCCAGTATAGACCTGCTTCAGCAGCACTCTGCCAGTGAGCTAAGTACTCTAAAACCATAATTCATCTCGTATTTCTCCAGGCAGCCGCGCCAGGTCAGCCGATCCCGGCTGCTCGCCCCTGCGCCATGCCCTCGCCTGCATTTTGGCAGGGCGGCTGACAGACATAGTGCATGGAGAACCTGCCCTGACCAGGACTGGTCTTTGAGGGTGTTGGGTTTTTTTGTTTGTTTTAAATAAGAGCCCTGATTCGATCTCCCAGTCATGGCTGTACAGCTGAGGGTACTACAGTTTATCATCTGCCTGAGTAGATCCAACCACAGGCTGCTGTATGGTTTCCCTCACATCACGGCTCAACTCACGGCTCAACTGGTCCCACAGGGAACCAGTTTGGGAGGCTAAATCCCCAAAACGAAACAAAACAAAAGCCCTCCCCTGCCAAGTTATCTGCCACTACAGCTTTCTGAGTCAGCTGACAGGAGTCAGACATACCAGCACCAGCTAAGTGGAAATGCAGCAGGGCAACAGCGAGGACATCCCCTTTAGCCACCTTCAATCTGATGCTGCGTCAGCCAGTGTAAAACTGTGTCCTGAAGACAGTGAGCACGGGGAGGGGGGGGTGACACTGCTAAAGCTGGCACTGGCACTAAATGAAATGCTTGTCAAACTGCCCTTGGAGCAGACACAATTTAAAGCGGTGGAAGCAAGCTTTTGCCAACATGGCTTCACAACGTTTTGCCCTCCAGTGAGCAAAATCAACCGTATCATCAAAAGCACAGTTTTGCTGGCATAATTGCATCTACAAAATCACAGGGGATTTTGCCTGAACAACTACAATGGTGTAAAATAAATAAGAATAAATAAAATAAAATATAATATGAAATAAAATAAAGTATAAAATAAAAAAATAAAATAATAAAAAATAAAAGTAAAATAAAACCCACTCTTCGTCATATCCTTGACCAATTTAGCTGTGCTGGAAAAACTCTACAGCAGACCTGGCCTATATCACTATCACACATCGTATCAGAAAAAATATTTTTCTCCACTACCTGTGCTGCTTGGTTTAAGCTCCACAATATCTCTCACAACAGAAACTAACTTACTTTCACTCCCATTTATACTCAGTCCCTATTTTCAGATTTATAGACCTGATGGATTTCAAACTCTGCATGGGCAACTTTAAAGCCAACTCCTCTCCTCCTAAACAACTTCTGTAGATACAATTTAAAGCAGAGGGAATCCTGGCAGCAAGAAACTTATTAATAACAGGAACTCTTTTTACTAAGCATGTGGTCACATTTCCATACCCATTACGTAGACAGCCTTTGCTGTCCATCAAAGATCTAACTGCAGCCACGCAAAGAAGCCCCCTAACTTAGCCACCATAGTTAGCAACCTTGTCTTCCAGTCAAGGTCGATTGGCAAAGACCTATTGGCATGATAAAATGGATATAAAATTAGACAGCATCTCATCAGACGTTACCGTGAAAACTGCTCAGGGAGAGAGACATTGTGCCTGGTGGGCTGTGAGATGAGGAACAAGCAGAGTTAACGGAGTGGGGATGATGCCTGCTGCAAGGGATGCTCAGCAGGCAGCAGCCACTCGCTTGACTACAGGCACGTACATTTTGTCACCTGGACGGAGGTGCTCACCACACACAGCCCCAGCTAGTGGCATGGGACTATGCCATATCTTTGTGCTAAACTTCAAATGAAACACTCCTGCAAGCTTCTTGGTTTACGTTCTTTATTGTTGTTGCTGCAGAGATGCAGTACGGTTGCAGGGAATACTCTTCATCCTTTGGTTATTGAGCTTCTCCACAACCTCTGAGCTGGAAAATAGCAGCACCAGTGTGCCCACCATGGATGGCTGCAGCACAGTCCCAGCACTCCCTGTCAGCATTTGGGTCTACCCAGAGCAGCTGCCCCAACTCCACCTGCCTGCCCGAGGAGCGGGGGCACAGAGGAGAGTCCCCAGGTTCAAGGAGCACAGTGAGCATCCAGCAGCAGCAGCCAAGGGCCCCATGGCTCCCCCAGCCCAAGACAGGGGCACCATCCCTGCAGCCTCTTCCCTGCAAGTTATCAAGAGAATTTATGGTAAGAGAAACTTTCCTAAAGGTGAACTGAAAGTTTTAAAACCAGTGATAAGAGCTAAAACTGGTAGTAGAATATAAGTACAGGTTTAAGATCAACACTCCATCACTTTAAAACTGCAAAATTTTAAGAAAAAAACTCATTTCCTACCCCATACCTGAGTTAAGGATAGACTTCTTGATAGGGGATTTTTTAATTTTGTTTTTATTTTTGTAAATCACTTCCCTACTGAAGGGAAGCCTGAATGGTGGGCATCTCTACGATGTATAGCCTCCACCTACTGGTACTGGGGGAAAAAAATAGAGAGAGAGAGAGAAAGATTCTGCTAGGTCTTGCAGAATGGCCTGTTTTTACCAAGCAGCTGCAATAATATTAATGAATCACACAGCTCTGTACAGCAGAGAGTAGTAGTGCTATTCACGTGGGGTTGATTTAGGAGATTGTCACTCCTGCCCCTCAGCTGAGGGCTGGTGCCCCCACAGGGATGGCAGAAGTAGCCATGTGCCCGTGTACCCACCAGCCCTGCTGGTGGGACGGGGCCAGAGCTAGCATCTATCCTGCTCCACAGCTCTGATGGTGTGCTGGGGCAGGTGGCTCCAGAGCTGGTTTGTGGGTCGAGGCCCTGCCCCACTCTGCTCATGCTCCTCGCAGTGCCTGCAAATTGCAGGACTATTCATCCTTCCTGGCTGGAAACTGCCAACAGCTTTTTTTTAGGTTAGCCCCGTAGCTTTTTAGCCACACTGCCTAAGCACTCCCCACAAGGCCATCCAACACATTTGCAGCAAGAGCAGCGATGTCACACACGGCCAGCAGACTGAGGCTGTCATGCTCAGCTGTAAAATCCTCGGGGCCTTGTTATTTGTCCAAGAAGAACAATAAACCGTGGTGGCTTAGAAATATTGGAATAACGCATTCTAACCCCGAAAGGCCGCTTTTGGAACTAATTTGCCACCTCTGCATCTCACATAGGAGACCACGTGCTGCGGCGAGGAGCAGGGTAGCGGTGCCTGTGCGGGGCCATGTCAGGCGAGGTGAGGCCAGCCTCGTGCACTCTGAGACACTGCAGGGCAGGAGGAGCGGGCCCGGGGCCCCCTGCGTGACAGCCACAGTGTGAAGTCTCCTGGTTTTTCTCTGTCCCGTGGCTGCTCTAACACAAACCAGACCCAGCTTCTACCCGCTGTGCCATTGTGTCTGCGCCGTGTGGAGCTGCAGCAGCGGCTCCCAAAGCCTGCATGACCAGGCCTCGCTTTTATAGAGGGCTCCTTGCCCTCTCCACACCTCCCTCCCTCGTGTGTCGTTCCTCATCCACTGCTACAAATGAGGATAAGCCATGGGAATGACTCGCCACCCTCCCGTGGCCATACTAGGCCAAATTAAGGTTTTCCCAATGCCAGGAGCCAACCCAGAAATGCCACCCCAGCCTGGGTGAGGAGGACAGCCGCAGCCTTCCCTTGCACCCAGACAGGGAGTGGCTGTGCAGCACTTGTAGATAACATCCCTTCATCCCAGGCTCTGCTGACAGCAGCTTCTTTTCCCTCTAGTCCAGCTGGGAAGCACTCAGGTATCAGCTCCTGGTTTTGCTCTTTTGGCACTTCCATGCTGTCAGGGCAAAACCAGTGAGGGGAAGATTCCTCCAAGCCAGCACCACAGCAGCCCAGAGGAGCTGCACAGACACCCAGACTGCATCCAGACGGATGTGTACAGGAGAACTGACAGTCAAAGCTGAAGCAGAAACATGGGAAGTCTGAAAAAAGTAAAAAACACATCCAGAAATCCAGACAGCCACAGCTTGCTTTCAAGAGCATAAATACATGTTGAAGAATCACTGGAGTTTCAGGACTTGCCAGTACGGCTGTGCAAAAGACCTCAAGGATCCCAGCCTAAAAAAACACAGTGGTAGAGATGCTGTTGTGCTCTCAGCATGCTCACTCTGAGCTGGTAACAACGTTGGGAGGCTTCACAAGATCTTGTCTCATTTTAGCATCTATATATCCCAGACGCCTGCAGTACTGGATTGGTATTGATGTGGTGGTCTGCTGAATGCAATAGCTACCTGCGTGCTAGCCCAGATGTGCCAGCTGCCCTCACAGCCACAGCATCCTTTCACATGCTCCAGGATGTGTATCATGGGCCAGCAGGGGTGACTCCTTTCTCCTTCCTTTTGACTTGTAGCAATAGCTTCTGGCATAGGGAGAGAAGTTAGTCAACAATGTGGTGTTGCCTCCACAAAAAAAGTCAGTAACCGAAGGGACCAGACCAAGAGAGACAAAATCAGTTCCTTAAGTGAGGCTCTTTCCCTAGCTTATGAAATTGCAGACAGAAATGAGAATGAGAAAATTCTCCTTCCTACCCACCTGCTGATCTGCACAGGAGCAACCAACCCCTGAAACTATTAGGTACCCACACTGCTGAAGCTAATCAAGCAGATAGTCTTAATATTCATAGAAAAGCTACCATTAGGCAAGAAGACAGCTGTTCCCATACATAATTTTGACCAGCCTAAGAAGAGTTATGTACAAACACCCTTCAAACCTGTAGCTACTTAAGCTAATGAACCTCAAGCCAATGGTTGGCTAAGTGAACACTAACGCATTTATAAGAACTCGATTAAAATCAAATAAAAAGAATTATGTATAGTGGAATACATTCCAGTAGCTCTACCAAATAAAGTGCTGAGACATAAATGAGCAGTGTTTCCATGCCCTAACTCTGCCACTACCTTTGCTCCAGCACACATCATTCTACTTTAATGCTTGCAATCTTTCTTTCTACAGAGTTATACAGGATGCTGTGTTACAAAAGCTTTACACAAGGGGCAGGAAAGGAAAAGCTTTTGCCTAACAACAAAACTTTACACCAGTACCACACTCAAATCCACATTTCATTCCCAAAACGTAACTGCAAGACCTACGAGTGCAGGGAAATCACTGTCCAACACTATGCATATGTGTTAGATAAAAAAACCCACACTTATACATATCCTTCACTTTAAGAAAGGTAAAGAGCTGCTGCGTATTGCAATAAAGTTTGAATTTTATATATATATATGTTCAAAACTTCTACATTACTATTTTATGAAACATGCCTGAACCCTTCACATTTTTAGATGTGTGTGTGGATACCTGCAAATGACTCGTCATGGCTGGGCATACCAGGCCAGCAGGATGCACAGGGGACACAGGAGGTCCTTCCCTGTGCAAGGAGACCAGGCTGCATCACATCTCTCACCCTCACACCCTCAAAATGCTAATTCCAAAGCAGTTGCCTTTTGCTGAACTGCAGCAGGCACTGTTCTTTTTGTTTGTTCTGTTTTGTGTTGTTTTCAGAATCAAGTACTATTACCTAGAGAACAGAGGGGGGAGAGTATATTAAGTATATATGGAGGCCTTCCATCAAAATCAAGTATCAGGATGGCTCGTGGCTTGCAGGATGAGGCCCTGCAGGAAGCAGGAGCAAACAGAGAGATGTGCTACTTTTAAACAACTGCGTTTGCTGCCCATGTCAAGTTACTGCTGAGACGTATTTTCATATGCGGGAAGTCACGAACACCCCAACTTCCTGTTTCCAAAAACACATCCCCCCAACGGCTTCAAACTGCCGCACAGGGCTGACCGTGCTCCTTGGAGAGCCTGCAGCAGATTCACACTAAGAATGAAATTAGTCATCACTCCGTTTGGCCAATTATTATTATTATTGGCAACAGTGTGATCTCATGAGCATTACCTATTTCTATTGCCTAGAGAGGTAAACTGAGGCACAAAGGGAAGTGGGCTCTCATCCAAAGTTGCATAGACAGTTGGTATGGAGTAATTCTGATTTTTTTTTTTTATGTATGTATTTATTTATTTTTAATTGAAGCCACTTTTAACTTACTGAAGCCACTGACTCAAAGCTGGGGGCTCAGGAAGGGACTGCCCGTCCACTCAGCTTGCACACTGCTGAGGATACCCAGCCCTCGATATTAAGTGGAATTCAAACACAAGCCACCAATGTCACACATTAGCTTCCCTTCATGCCTCCTCCCCCTGCAAAAGAGAGGGGGGAAAAAAGGCGCCTTAATGATGCCCAGGGGGTGCCAATAAGTTTAACTACAGAGAGTCATTTTTGTTAATGGCATTCTGGCTGATGCAGTTGCAGTAAGGAGGATGAGAGAATCTTTCACTGTGTTTTTCTAAAGCAAATATTTGGCGCTTTCATCTTCCAGTGCTTTAACATGCAATCTGTCACCAAAAAAAAAAACATTTACGTGGGAGTTCATGGAAAATATATCATGTTTCAGACAGCAATTGAAGAAGGGGGGTATCTATTGTACTGCTCAGGAATGTAATTCATGGAAACTGGGTTGCAAACCACACAGCTAGGTATTAACTCATCCGCAGGCATGCCAGCACCATAGTTTAACACTGATGCTTCACCCCTTCCTTGCTGCCACCCTCCCTTTTCTGCCCATTCTATGAGCCAGAGTCACTAAAAAGTCTCTTGTTTTCACCTGTCTAAGAGCCCTCAGCAACTTCCACCCCTATCACATGAAGCTCCAGTTACTCAGCACAGTCCGCAGTTTGTAGGGTGCCAGCCTCACACGGTCATCTGCCTAGAGCATCCCATACACCTGTTGGCAATGCACACCACCGTTAATAAAAGTGGATAAAGAAGAATTACATAACCAAGCACGCTTCTCCATTGTTTTCTTTTTCCTGGCTAGGAACACCAAGAATATCATGCACATGTTTGAGCTGCTCCACCTCGTCATTATCCCAAGAGCAAAAGACAGCCATGCTTCTGGTATGTGGAGCCACGCAACCAGCACAAACACAGGCTCTTCTTGGCTGGGTTGCCCTGAGATCGCTGTGATTTGCAACTGCCCCGTCAGCCGCCAGCTCTTCTTGACCACCCTGGTTGTGGCTCCCATTCTCCATTCCGCTTTTGGCACAGTGACAGCACTGGCTGGTTTTTGTTGTTGCCGTGCTTTTTTTTTTTGCTTTTTTTTTTTTTCCCCTCCCTTCTCTTTTTGCTTTGTGCCTGGCCAAACTCCTGTCTTCCTCCCTGCCTGTTAACACACAGCATCCACCAGAGCAGGCAGAAGGAGGTCAGCAACCACTTGGCTGTGGTGCTGAGCGGTGGCTGCCATGCAGGGGACCACAGGCAAACACTGCCAGCATGGGGCGGGTAGCGCGACGGCAGCATCTGGGACAGAAGAGGGCTGCCTGCACTTTGGCCACCACTGATCGGCTAATGTAGCATGGAAAATCACCAGTCGTTCTTGTAGTGACACACAAACAAAACCGAGGGATTTATTATTTTTCCCCTTGACTTTGCCTCTTGGTTAAAAAAAAAAAAAAAAAAGCCAAAAAAAGTCCTCCTCCGGCAAGCCCAAGAGTTGCAGGTTTTTCTTTACAAAGTTCACATGGTGCCCTACTTGCAGCTGGCTAATTTCTTTTGTAGTGGATTTAACACTTGACCAAAGCTAGCTCTGAGAGTGGACCTGCAATGGACTGTTAAGCAGAATGTGGTGGTTTTATGTGTAAGAATAATCTATGGGGGTCTTCCAACTTGCGTTTTCAGATAATGAAGGACGCAGCGTAGGAACTTCCCATTTCTATTACTGCAAATACAAGGTTAAGCGACGCACCCAAAGTCAAAAAGGGCAACAACCTCCTTGATTTGTAGTCTGCTGTTTTAATACTCAGGACAATCCTTTCCAACTCGCAGCATTTCCATTTCCAGATGGAAAACTGCTTCCCACTTAGAACACAAAACTCAGAAACAACACAAAATCAGCTGCTGCTGGTTTCTTTATTCTCTGCCTCTGCTCTTCCTCCCTTTCCTTGGTTTATACACTGGGATCAATTACCTAAATTTCTTGCTCAGCTAAAGTGGCAGGTCTCCAGTCATTACAAAGAGAGGAATTAGATTACAGAGGAATTTACCTGCTGGAGACTGCCATTACCTTCCTGAGCACAAGTGGTATACCACACTCACTCAGGCATGTCCAGCCCGTGTCAGCGATGCCATGCATCACGGCTGCTCTGCTCCAGGGATGAGACACCCAACGGGTTTCCACCTCCTGCCAGTCACCTAAATCTCCCGCCTCTAATCCAAGCAAAACCAGAAGACTTACAAAGCTCTGAAGCCCATTTAGCTTGCATGAAACAGCTCTGGGAATGAGATTACTTTTCTCTCATCGGGGATATTTGTATCTGCTTAGCAGAAAAATATGAAAGAAATGAAAGGCCATGAGCAGCAGACCAATAAGCCATGCATGTGGCACACGTGCAGCTATGAACACTGACAGCAGTAGAGTCTGGGGGCCACCCGACCCATTCCTATGGAGGCAGACCAGCGAACACCTCACCCTTGTGCTGTTTTTTAGGAAGTACAAGCACAGAGGAGGAATGGGGAAGGAGGAGGAAGGGCCATGTCTAACTCCTCTTCCTCCTTCACATCCAAGGTTCCCACTCCCTGCTGTGGGCAGCATCAAGTCCTTACAAACTTGCAACTTCTTCATCTAAAAAGAGGGGGGTAAGAAAGCAAAGTTGCTTTATTGCTATCGGTTCACAAACTGGCTGTCTCCAGGGTGGCCCTGTGGGAACCCGAGGCTTTCACAAGCCCTGGGACACGTTGCTGGCTGAGCACAGCCTGCCACATGCCCACACACTGGCAGGGGGCACCCACACCAGCCTCCCACCTTGCTGGACCAGGCTCAGGGCTCATGCTGCACTGTCCAGCCTAGATGTACTGCTGCTCGCTGAAATTGCTGCTGGTTTTCTCATCTTTTTCTAAATTGAAAATACATCTTCAAAGGGAGGAGGGGGGATCACCCCAGCCACTTCCACAAACAGCACTGGATTCGTTGGGATGAAGATGAAGACGTCGTGACGTCTGCTCTCCTGCTCCCAGCGAGCAAAGGCCAACGACTGATTTACCACCGTTTTCAAGCCATGTTTATCCTTCCCTGGCCTCAAGTACCCCACAGCTTTTTTCTGCCTGCTGCGAAAAGCAGGTTTCTCACCTATCACTTGAGCTGGTTGTAAGCACAAGCCTGATCTCAAAACCACCGGCAATGATGACACAGTAAAATGAACGGCTACTGATTGAAGGCCCTGGTGCTCACCCTTGACCCCAATCCTGTAGATCATATTAAATCCAACATTAGCTCCCTGACAACTTTGTTTTCCTAAGAAGTGAGAGACTGACACTGGAGCCTGGACCTGAGGGGCTGAGTGAAGAGGCTGTCAGGCAGACGGTGGCTAGAGACTGGGAAGCAGGATGAACAGCCTGAGATGCCATCAGCACCCTCCCTCATCTCTCCCCCTCCCTTCTCCTTGGAAGGATTCATGGGTATGGGTTAAAAGTAAAAAATAGTAAAAGAATAAATCAGAACTTGGATTTTGCAAAGGAAAAAATAAATCTAGAGTGAACTAAGTTGGGCAACCTGCTCTGCTGGGCCCTCCCCGAGAAGGGATGTTGGACCCAGAAGACCTCCAGAGGTCCCTTCCAGCCTCAACCTTTTTGTGATTCTGTAAATATCCTCTGTTACCCTTATCTGGAAAACAAACTAATACTGGGCTCAGTAAATCCTTCTGGTTTAGTTCACTATGAGAATGTGGCCCTTTCTGTAAATGCATTTCAGTCCCTTTGAGGCAAGACAACTCCTAGGCTTATTTTGAAGAACCAGATGACACAGCTCCTCTCCCTGGGCTACATACCGTGACACTGCCCACCACAGCTAGGGTGAACCTCCCTCCAAGGTGGGCTCCACAAGCCCCATCATCACTAAGCCATCCTTAGAGGTGCCATGAGGTTCACTCACCGTATTTGACTATGACATGAGGGACTTAGATAAACTAAAAGCAATGCACAACTGATTGTTTCCATGTGTAAAGAACTTCTCTACTCTTCCAACAAAGTAAGTTTTGAATACATTTTGGATAGAAATGCCAACACGCCCCAAGGTATATGAACACTGTACAGAAGAGACACAAGAACTCATTAAAAGGGGGAATGAAAAAACCTTAGATTTGTACACCTCTTTTTAACCCAACATAAATGCAGAGCTTTATTGGGTTATTTGCCTGCAAAAAATCACAAATTTATAAAAGGTCCTCTTAAAACACATAAACCACAGTCCAACATGGAAAAACAAGCTGTTGAAGCACTGTGTAGAAGTGAGATCATAACCATATTATTGGACCTGAGAAATGGAAAAGTCATTGTATGACTAAAGGATTAGGACTGGGCCCAGTAAGTACAGAACTTTGTATCCTGGCTTATAAAGAATTCCCTCAACACAGCACTGAACAAGTGGATTATGGCCTTAAACTGTTCATCAACAAAAGCAATAGTAACAAGTTGACAGGAAAGAACTGCCATCACACAAAAATTCACGTTACAGAAATGATGGACTATATTTAAAGAATATTTTATGGTTTAAAAGAATCATACATTTTATCAGGTTTATGAGATTTCATTACATGAATTTAAGAGACTAGGGTTGGATCTGTTGATATCACATAGGCCATGTCTTCCATGCAGTGTCTGGCATATCAGCAACACATTCTAGTTTAGTCATGTCTGGCGAGACTTCACATGCTATACTTATTTAAAAATAAATTAAAATAATGCGTGTCACCCCCAGCAGTTTAAATAACATGCAGTGGAAAATCCAGGAGCAGTATCATTCCATAAACACATTTAAAACTCATACACATTATATAAGTATACACGTATAGACGCATACACACACAATGAGGAGGATAATTAGGCGATAAATTGTGGAAACATGATAAATTGCATTTATCTGGCACCTTTGATTGCTTCATCTGTTCTTTCCTTACTAATCCATCTCTGCGGAGACTAGTTTCAAAGATTAAAAATCCCTGAGAAGTTTAGAAAACAGCTTTTTTTTTCTTTAATTAGCCTTGAAAGATTCATTTGCTTACCACTATAACTTTGTGCATTTTTTTCCTTTTAAGAGTAATCTTGATTCAACATGTAGAATGAGGAATACTCACTGCTGGCTTAAACGAGGAGAAAAAAAATAGGAATTTATACCGTGTTGTAGGGAAACCTCCCTTTTCCAGTCATACATTGCACATATCCAATGATCATTATGTCAAGAGAGATTTCATTCAATGTTTAACTTGGTACATGGAGATCGTGCTTACATTTTAGTGGACTCAAATTATAAGCTGCAGGACAATGAGATCATTTGGGATATGTCAAAAAAGTTGGGGGGAGCGTCATCAAACCACCCTCCTCTGAACTACACAATGAGATAGGTTTGTTATCAGAAATAACCTGCTCTTAGGCAATTATAGGTGCACTGTTTCGCCTCCTGCCTCAGGACACACCCTATTATTGTCATTATTAAACCATGTTTAATGACCTAAACACAATTACTTAGGGTGACTTGCCTTTAAATCTGTATCGATAACCAAACAAAGGGAAGTGAATGTTCCATTTTGTACTGTATTTACTTACTTGGCAGTATTTGCACTACTGATTTACCAACCTTAATGCTATGTGCAGAGACGTATTTACCATCTGATTGGGAAGGAGCAGGGAAATGTGAAGGCTGGAAGGGAGCAGGACGGGCACACCCTCTTCACGCAGCAGTGGCTGCGCCACTTGGCAGGAGCAAAACCATTCGGACAGGCTGGAATTCTTGCCAGACCATCAGTCTATTTTTATAAAAGCCAAGGTTGTTTATCAGCCGCAGTCATGAAGTCACCACCTCCTGAAAGCTTTTGAGAAGCTAGTATGGAAGGAGCTTCAACCTTGTTCCTGTTAGAAAAGTCTCACTCTAATAAACAGCTCCAGGTGGGCCAGATCCAAGCCCCAGTGAAATTATTGTCCCCACCAGGTTCAGCATTTCACTCGGCACTCCTTGCTAAAGGCAGAAGTGGGTCTGAGCACACCAGCTTCAAGCCAGCAAAACCATCCCTAGGTGAAGGCAGGCCCTTTTAAAAGCATGGCCGTGAGTACGGGCTGTTGGGCCAGATGACCTCCAGAGGTCTCTTCCGTAGAAAATTATTCTGTGACTCACAGAATTAACCTTCACCGTCACATCACGCAAGAACACCTCCCACCCAAACCCTACACATAATGTTCTTCCACTGATTTTGATTGAGAGATAAATCTACTCACAGTAATGTGTGAGGCAGAGGAAGGCACATTATAATCTTGATTCAGAATAGGAGTTACATTAGTAGTAGAGGGAAAGTCCAAATCATCTCCCAATACCATGGATTAAAATACCTGGCCACACCAGAAACCATGACAGGGCTGTTGTATTTAGTCCCAGGATTCTCTACATTCCCACAGAAGGGTTTCTTCAGATTTGTTACATAGGAACACCTTTCACTGACAGCAAGTTTTCCAAACAAATTCTTTAGGAAAATAGGCAAATAATCTAGTCTGGTCCTCAAATCCTCCAGGGATTTCTGGACTGTATGAACTCTTAGGCATTGAAATCAAAGTCAGAATATTAAAAGAGGTACCAGGCTGAAAAGTAGATCTGTGGCATAACTAGGTTTGAGCCATGTTTTATCAACATCAGTCCATCAAAATAACACCATGTTCCCTACTGTCATGCTGTAAGAAGGACTACATTTTGGAACAGCATCATTAGGAGTTAATTAGGAATGAAACCGAATAATAATTGGATTCATTTTTGATTTTTTTTTTAAATGAATAGGATTTAAAAGGCAAGAAAAAAATAAAAAAAAGAATAAAAAAAAAGAAGAGCCAAATCTCAAGACTATGAAACAGGATGTCAAGTAACAACTACGAGCTACCAATAGTTACAGAATTCCATTACCAATTCATGGGCTGATTAGGCACAAAGTATGCAGCTATTCCAGTAAATTTAGGATGCTGCCTGAACTTTCTGAAGGTGACAAAACCCACAAAGAACACCTTTGCTAGGTGAAAGGATATTCTGGTTAACAGCCTTCTAACTTCACTTCTATGTCCAAACTTTTGGAGAAAGGCACACGCCTAGAGCAGGAAACATCCATTAACTGATCCTCCTTTGGAATACATTTGAACTCCCAAAGGCAAGAAATAAGGAGGGCTAAACAAAAGTAAATCACTTCACAGCATAATAAACCATTAGAAAAACCATCTCATGAGCTTCGTTAAGCTTCATTAGAAAATGCAGAGTTAAGGCCAACAACATACAGGAAGGTATTAAGTCAAGACAAATAAATCAGTAGACCCCCTTTCTCCTCCAGGCTAGGAAGAAAGGGGCATGGAACCAGCCAGCACGCACTCTTTGACAAAAGCCTCCGTTAACTCTTCTCAGGGGGTCAATTGCATTGTGGTTTAATATAATAGTTAGTTGGAAGCATAAACAAATGAAGACTGTCAGTTTGAAGGGGGACGTGACCGTTGCCTTAGTATTGACCATCACAAGGTCAACAATGACATGTTCTAACAGCTAGCAGGATTACAGAGTCACAGAACAGCCAAGATTGGAGGGACCTCTGGTCTAGGCTGAGTGCCCTGCTCAGAGCAGGGTCAGCTACAGTAGGTTGCTCAGGGCTGTGTCCGGTCAGGTTTTGACATGATGGAGATGCCACAGCCTCTCTGGGTAACCTCTTCCACCTACGTTAAGTGTTTAATGAACTTTAAAGTAAAAAAAGAATAATATTTTTTTTAAAAATTCTTACTTTAATATATAATTTCCTGTATTCCAGTCTGTGCCCACAACCTCCTGTCCTGTCACTGGGCATCACCTAGCTCTGTCTTCCTTTACTCCCCCCATCAGGTGTTTATACATTGATCCCTACTGAGCCTTCTCTTTTCCAGGCTGAACAGTCCCAACTCTCTCAGCCTTTCCTCACATGAAAGATGCTCCAGTCCCTTAATTATCATCATGGCCCTTTGCTGAACTCACTTCTCACGCTGGGGAACTCAGCACTGGACCCAGCACTCCACAACTGTCTCACCAGGGCTCAGAGGAGGGGAAGATCACCTCCTTTGACCTGCAGGCCATACTGCCTAACAAAGCCCAGGATACCACTGGCCTCTTTTGCCATGGCAGCATATTTCTGGCAGACATTCAACTGTCCAAGAGAATGCCCAGGTCATTTCTTATTTGCAGAGCTGCTTTCCATCTGGTCAGCCTCCTGCCTGTGCGGGTGCATAGGGTTATTCCTCTGCAGGGGCAGAGCTTCACATTGCCTTTCCTTGAAATTCATGAGATTCTTGTTGGCCTGTTTCTCCATCCTGTTGAGGTTCCTCTGAATGGCAGCACAGCCTTCTGCTGAATCAGCCACTCATCTCAGTTTGCTGGGGGTTCACTGTGTCTCATCATCTATGTTGTTAATGAAGATGTTAAACAGCACTGGGCCCAGCATCAGCCTCTGGGGTTCATCACTAGCAACTGTAGCTCCCCAGATGCTCCTCCTCCCCCTTCCTGAAGACAGGGGTGACATTTGCTTTCTTCCAGTGCCCGGGAACCTCTTCCAATTGCTATAACTTTTCAAAGTTAATCAAACCTTGCAATGAAAATGGTCAGTTTCCTCAGCACTCTTGGACATATCCCACCAAGTCCCATACATTTCATGGTCTAGTCCTATAGTCCCTAGTTCACTATTCTGATTCTCCATCAAGGTATTTTCCTTGCTTTGGACTTCCCCACTGGTCTCAGAAGTCTGGGATTCCAGAAGGCAAATCTTACCAGTAAAGGCGGAGACAAAGGTGGCATTGAATACCCAGGCCTCTCCCGTGTCCTTTGTCAACATGTCTGCTGCCCTTCCCAGCAGTAGGCCCGCATTTTCCCTAGTCTTCCTTGTGTTCATTACCGGTAGAAGCCTTTATCTTTGCCTTTCACATCACTCACCAGATTTAACTCCAGGTTGGTTTGGATTTTCTGAATTCTACCCCTGCATGCTGGGACATTGTGTCTTTATATCCTTCCTGGGTTCCCTCTCTTTGCTTCCATGGCTTGTATTCTTCCTTTTTACATTTGGATTTCATCATGAGCATCATGTTCATCCATGCAGGTCTCCTGATATCTCCACTCATTAGGACAGACCAGTCTTAAGCTCGAAGGAGGTGATTCTTGAAAGTCAACCAGTTCTCCTGGATAGCTCTTCTCTTTGGGACCATATCGCATAAGATTCTTCCAAGCTGGTCTCTGACCAGGACAAAATCTGCTCTTCTGAAGCTTTCCAGGAAGCTGTTTTTTTTTTTTTTTTCCTTCAGAAATGAGTTACCCTGGTCTTACATATGCCGACCAAGCAAGAGAAACTGCCTATAAAGTTATCCCTCAGTTACTGCACCCATGGCACCAGATAATCACCCTAACCCGACCAACTTCTGCAAGGACGAGAAATGCATGGGCACCCACACTGGACCTTCTGGGAGGGGAAGGGCTCGATGTGCTCCCACACAGCCAATCTCCCTGCGTCTTTCCCAGGAATTGTGGTCAAATCCGCCTGCTGTGCTAAATGCACAGGCATGTTTGCAAGAAGGTTTACAAGGCTAATCAGGAGGGCCCTTTAGCCTGAATCGCCACCGCAGAGTGGGCAAGTTGCACGTCTGAGCTGAAAACAGCATGCGCGCTTCAAGGCTTAAGACAACATTGCCAAGCTAGCCCGGGCTATTTTTCTGGGTGTTGCCCTAACATCTTGATCAGCCACAGAAATGTCTCAGCTGGAGTTTAGTCATGCTTCTGACCCAGACTAGCTGGCACCACTGGGTTAAACAAAGGGCAGCCCTGCCTTGCCTCCTTCCTGCGCTCAAATTAATCAATTCATCCTTGCAAATATCAAAAGGATGTGAGCACCTGGATGGAGAGGGGCTATTGCAAGGGAACAGATCACAGTTCCAGATTTAAGTTTAAAGTGTCAAGAAAATATCCTTAATCTACAATAGTCATACAAAGGAGTTATTGGACATCTTCACCTCTATTTCTTTAGAAATTTAAAAATAGATTTGATAATACTGATAAAAATACACCACAGCAAGGAATCCTGTTTTGTCAGAATAATGAAAAGGAAAATTTAGAGTGTCTTACCCCATTTTAACTTCTGTGATTGTTGCTCTAATTATGGTGATCATAACCTGGAAACGGGAACAATGCTAGCTCTTCCCCAGCAGCTTGGAGCGTGGTGTCAAGGCTATTTTTACCAATTAATAGATCCCCAAATTGTCACAGAGAAAATATATTGAGCAACAAGTCTAGCAGCCTCAATTCTGATCACATGATCAGTCTTTAAAAAAAAAAAAAACACTTTTGTTTTTGATAGAATAAATTAGCATGCAAATATGAAACAGCGTTTCAGACTCCACTCTCACATTGTGTTGTATATCCTGCATGCATATGTAAAATACAGAATATAACACACATACGGAGGACTTGCAGTGATTACTAATTGGGTACAAAATGTATATACTGCTTCTTTTCTAAAAGCTACAACATTTGTGCTTGAATTACTTGTCATCCAGGTAGCAGTCGGGTGTTCATACCGTTACTTTAAAAAGTTATGCAGCTGCACTGAGTTCTGTCTTTCCGGAGATAAAAGCATGTCCTGAATATTCTTTATTCTTCAGGGCTACTAATTTGAACAGACCTGTCACTCTAAGTAGAGGGAGTTGCGGAATATTGACATTCTATTGAATTATTTAAGATAAATTAACAATGTTTCACATCCTAGGAGATTGCTATTTGCAGAAAAAGCCTGACATACTTGTGTTCAGACCTAGTAGCCGGAGTGTGAAGAAGTTACAATTTATAAACTATTTTCCATTCCGCATGGAAATAACCAGGAGACACACCAGCTGACTGCATGTGACTTGCCTCAGTGCTGCAAGCAGAACAGAGTTTTGAATATTTTATTCTGCTTTGTTACAGATGGCAAGGACAGGAGTTATGTTATCGTGTTGCTAGTTTATGGCAAAACCAGTCCCCTCCCAGTCAACAGAGACACAATGTTGATGATTAGGCTCGAAGCTATGGGATGCTCATTCCCCGTCAGCAGGAGTCATGTTTAGACTTATAAAAGGGTTAGAAGGCAGCGGCACTCCAGCTCTGGCAATCCCACGGAGGGAACCTGAACACCACTGCAGTTTCAGGCCCCTGACTGTAGGCAAGAGCTGGGATGCCACCAGCTCCAGGCACCTTTGTGGTCGCAAAACACTCCTGAGCATCCGTGCGTAGGCACGGACCCTACCTAATGCTGGAAGCTTTGGAGCAAAAGTTCACCAATAAGCAGGTAGCGTTGAGTCTTCGTGGTTGCTGTTGTACGAGAGTTCAAGCCTAGATATTCATAATGTTCACGCACAAAAAAATAACAGGGCTCTATGAATCACCACCATAATTCCCTCGGCGAATTATGGGCTTCAGCTGATGTACAGAAAAATGCTGTCCAGGATCCAAGGCCAACTCGCTCTGGGTGGGTATGCCGCCTTTCAAATCCTCACCAGGCAGACTGCGGAGCGCTAGCCAGGAAAGGCGTACGTATGGCTGCACACACAGACACGTACCCGGCTGTGCATGTGCATATTACTTATTTATTTATATGTATGCGTACATGGGTGGAGGGAGAATTCTGAAGCATGTCCCTTACCTAGACAACGACACTTAAATACAAATAAATAATAAAAATAATGAAACTTCTGTGCAGCATACGTATGTTGAAGAGAAGAAGGGTCATTGAGGATGGATGTCCCCAGAGGACAGAAGGCAGTACCCATATCTCCTTGTATATCATCGTCTGTTTGTCATCAAGACCCAGAGGACCAGCAAGGTGCCAACACGTCGCAGCTCACACTCAGAAGTAACCTTGGCAGCAGCTCGCCCTGGCCAGCAGCAGCAGTAGCAACACATGGGACGGGGACGCAGGACAAGAGGTGGGGACAGCTGCGGGCTCAGCACGGCGGGGAAGGAAGCCCGGCCCTCCCATCCACCCTGAGACCTTTGACCACGTGGAGGAGCAATTCGGCATCGAAGGGCACAGTACCCCGTTCACAAACATCATGCTGAGTCACTAACCATGCAGGAGAGACTGTCAACTGGAGATTAGTGTGAATTTATAGCTTGGGTCTCTTATTTTTCTTAATCATGGTAATGACTCATTTCCTACCCACAGGGGCGAAGGGCTGGCTATAAAACCTCCCATTGTTTCTCACTTACCTGGTAAGAGGGGGGATTAAAATGGGCACTTACTTGGGCTTGCCGTTTCTACAGAAAATTATGTAGGAGTCTGGGGAAAGATTTCAGAGACAGGAGTATGTGCATGTGGAGAGAGGCTCGCAAAGAAAACGAAGGAAAACAAATGGGTTTAATCTGCAGTTCAGCATTATTTGGATCATCTTCTACATGTAAGTTGATATACATCTATAAACTTGCAGACATAACTGTAAGCATACACAGAGCCAAAAAAAGCATGCATGCCCACACTAGGGCTGAGGAGAGCCCTGGGTTACTTTGTCCATCCAACCTGCGTGTGCCTGCCAGCATACTCTCTCAAAGCTTCTGCACCTTCCACATGCTTTAAACAGCCTCTTTTCCAGACCCAGAGTGCCACAAACTTAAAAAACAAACAAGCAAAAAAAATCCACCACACCATATATTCAGATATGTTTTTGCGGTTCTCATTTGACAAAAAAAAAAAAAAAAAAAAAAAAAAACACAAAACAGTCATCAACTAGGGACAGATTTCAAAAGCCAGCACTTCTAAACTCATTAGAAGTTAGAAAACCAAGGTGTTCCGTAATTGATTAGATAGCTAAAGGAGCCTAAGATATCAAATACTAATCATTCAGCACCCCAACAGGTATTTTAAATTCTAAATAAATTCTAAATTAAATTCTAAAGGAGCTGGGCTTGTTCAGCCTAGAGAAGAGGAGGCTCAGGGGTGACCTTATTGCTCTGTATAAGTACATTAAAGGAGGCTGTAGCGAGGTGGGGGTTGGCCTGTTCTCCCATGTGCCTGGTGACAGGACGAGGGGGAATGGGCTAAAGTTACGCCAGGGGAGTTTTAGGTTAGATGTTAGGAAGAATTTCTTTACTGAAAGGGTTGTGAGGCATTGGAACGGGCTGCCCAGGGAGGTGGTGGAGTCACCATCCCTGGAAGTCTTCAAAAGACGTTTAGATGTAGAGCTTAGGGATATGGTTTAGTGGGGACTGTTAGTTTTAGGTCAGAGGTTGGACTCGATGATCTTGAGGTCTCTTCCAACCTAGAAAATTCTGTGATTCTGTGAAATTCTGTAAATATTGCATTTTCCAAAATGCTGTGAATTTTACGTGCGATCTCCAGTAGCATCAATACAGTCAGATTCGTGCTAAAAAAGAAACTAATTTTTATATAAATGAGGACAAGATCACCTCTCAGAAGCTCAGAAGCACTAAAGAAACATTTTTTTCTTTTAATGAACAGTTTAAATAGAGCTTTGCTACCACTTGTTCCTCACCATTTAACTTATCAGTCCCCAAATCATACTAATTAAGTGTTTATTATACACAGCAAACCACATAAAGAAACTTCTTGCTCAGGAAAAATGCCAAACGCTACATGGAGCTCTGGTGAGGTCTTCTCCCACCTTCCATGAATCATTATGCTTTTAAAAGAGCAATGTGATCCACAAAAAGGGTTGACATAACAATTCCATCTTTTTCAACACATAGGCTTCCTATTATGTGTACTTAACAACTTATTTGGAGCACCTTCATACCAAAGGATGATGGCCATAATAAGTACTTTGAAGTAGCAACCTGAAAACACAGGGCTTATGTACACAATTGAAATGATTACAGCTCAGGAGTTACCAAGCTCCAGCTAAGCTCCTGCTCCTCAGTTGATGCGTGGAGCTTTATTAACTCCCAGTATTTCATAAACCTAAACAGGGATTAAATACAATTTATTTTCAGAAAGTGCTGAAGTTTTTCTTCTGATTACCAGGCTTACCAAAAGCCTCCCAAGTTGGGTGTCCAGCATCACTTCTCAGTTTGAAAAACCTGCCCCGCATGCTCACACGTTTAACTCTTGGTGATACCACCACAACCACTCGACTACAGAAAGCAAGTGCAGGAAGCAATCCCTGTCTAATTTACATGTTATTAAACAGAATGTTAATGACTGGCTGCTATAGTAGGAAATATTTCATATTTTAATATCTCTGTTGATACAGTTGTAGCCCTGAGTAGATTTAGATGTAAAATATGTGCAAAGGCACTAAAGTAACAATAGTAATATGGGACTCTTTTAAAGGGAAAAAATGCGTCTTAACATTGATAATTTTATATCTCTTCCCTTTGCCTCCCAGTTGCAGTATTTAGGGATAGAGAGGCAAGAACCTTGAGGAATTCAGTTTATGATTTCAGATCTCAGGCTAGTTTTTACAGTCCTGACAGTACCCAGCAAAAAACTGAAACTGACGTGAAAACTGAGCCAGTATGGATTCAAAATGTCAACGAGAACAGAACGCGGAAGCACACCACTGCATCATTTTTACAAACATGTTTTCAGAATTATACTTTAAAAATAAGACTTTAAATATGCTTTCAGTACATCTGTTTAGCCACAGTAAAAAAAAAAAAAAATGTATTTCTTGGAGACCACTGTGTTCTCTTGAAGTACAAGATGAGCATGACTACAGAAGGGCTTGTACAATTGAGACACTGGAAGAGCTTTGAAAAAATATTAAAGAAAAGAAAAAAAAAACGCTAGAGTGTTCCCTCTCTCTCTCTCTCTCTTTTTTTTTTTTTTTTTTTTTTTTTTTTTTCTTAAATGTAATAAACAGTAAAACCTTAAATTGCAAGGCCTCCAGTCAGGTCATGCTGATCTTAGTATCTTTAATTCTCATCCATCTTACCCGCCACTGAAGGTGGTGTACCTTTGATGTGAACTAATTACATTCGAAACATTTTGTCAAACAGCTTAATGCAGATGCCAAATAAGCTCTGTCTGTCTAAACAGGGCTTTAGACAACTTATCACTTTCGTTGTTAACTAAGAGCCAAGTTCCACTTCAAATAGAATATTATGCCGCACAGAGAAAGATCTGCATATAAAACTTCAGCCTAAAAGAGGGTTAAAAAGCCACATTATTGGTTTTTATTTCAATGCTGCTACAGTCTCATTGTCCTGACTAGAATGGGCATTATTGTGTATGTGTGTATGAACACGTGTGCAACAATAAAATACACAATGCTGAAAGCAAGATTTCTTTTATCTGATAAAACTATCTACATGACAAGAAAAAGTGTTTTAGGATGAGGCATTCTGTCTGCTGTTTGCAGCATCACTTCAAGATCTCCTCAAAAGAATCCTGCTTATTAAAAATGTATTAAAAAAGAACGATTATTGCAAAACAAAAAACAACAATGTGTGTGTGGGAACAACAAAAATTATGCACCCAGAGCACTGGAACCTGGGGTGCTTGAGGTGAGAGAAGATTGTTCTCCTAATCCTGTACATGAAAAACATTCTTTCACTTCTTGGAAAAAATATCTATCTACATTTTCTCCCTGGGAGAGGGGAGGGGATGTTGGGGAAGGCAGTGGGGAAAGACGAAGAAATGGAAACCTCTGAAGGGCACCAGGGTTCACCCACCACAGTTCTTAAAAGACCTCCTACTTCAATTCCTTCTACACATGCTCACGCTCGTTTAAAAGAGCTCTGCCGCCTTTTCTTAAGTAAATAAATAAATAAAAATCTAACACTGGCAAATCAAAAATACATATTCTGGCACATCTTGATGAAACAACATCCCTCCCTGCTATGGCCCTCCACTGTTCTCTCATTAGAACACTTTTCTACCGTGTCTCCTCATACCTTTTCTTTGATGCACAAGTACAATCCATTCTTCTTCTTCCATCAGGTTTGGCTCTTAAGCATGCCAGTACTGATCTGAAAGCCTTTGCTAGACTTCTGCATGAGTTTTCAGCAGGGTCTGGTTCATAGAAGATTTCTTCTTTTCAAGCAGTAGGGAAAGGTTACAAGTTTGCCTACAGTTTCAGAAATACCAAACGCACTGTCCAGTAGACTCAGATACATTTTAAAAGTTCGTATGCCTCTGGAAAAAAATTCTTAAAACCGGCTAGAAAGGATCAGCTTTTGAATCTAGGGAGCACTTTTCAGTTCCCCTTATATTGGTGAATATAACAGCCTTTTAAAATGCAAATATTATATACCATTGCAAAGGGAAAAAAAAAGCTAGACTGTTTTCCCCATCTAATGCCCCTATAAGCCTACAATAATGCTCCACCTTATCCCACTTCGTCCCGCACTCCTCTGTTTCCATGATCATTTGTTCTGTCATGGTGGCCTTAGATCAATTCCGCTTTCCGCATTCAAATTAATTAGAAAAAATAAATAAATAAGTGGGGGTGGAGGGAACCATTCCTAACTCATCCCAGCTCTCCAGGTTGGTTCACACCTGCCCAAGCACAAAGCAGAGGCCAAGAATTTCCACTTCACCCCTTCCCCAGCACTGCTGGCTGAGCTGGTTCAAATGCTGGGGAAGCTACAGCATCCTCCAGTTCGATTGCTTCCTACAGTCTGAGAACACAACGAAAACGAAGTATCTGATAATTAAATAAGAGGTGATAATCAAGATATACACTTTCAATTGCAGAAAAAAATTAATCGCTGCTTCCTTGCCTGGGAATTTAACCAGATTTTCAAGACATTACCAAGTCCCAGAAATCACTGCAAACTGCAGAAATATGTAGGTTGCCCTCCTGCATCTGTTCATCTCCTGTCTTCTCACTTGACTTTCTCTTTTCCCCAGAGCAGATCTGCTGTGGTTTCCAGCACTGTAAGCCATCATTCACAGAAGGAGTGGATGGGAGCGTGGCACACGAGCTCCCCAAGGACTCTCCGTAAGTCCTCACCTCCATTCCCACCGGGACCACACTCTTTCCTCAGTCCTTGCCCTCGTCCTTCTCCCCAAGGAGCCAAACCTCGCCTGGGCCCTGCCTTCACCTCCCTGCACCGCCATGCGGCTCCCACGCGGTTCCTCGTGCGGTGAGCTTCCAACCACCTCTGCAGGGAGCCCGTAACACTCAAAGAAACCACTTCTAATGCTGCATGCTCTCTCCAGCAAACTCCCCAACCCAAAGGCACCAGTCCCTGCCAAGAGCAACAGATTAAAACCAATTTAAGAATTTAGGAGCATGTTTCTGAGTTTTGCAGAGCCAGTGCATGCTAGCAAAGCAAGGCTGCCTCATTACACGTTACCCTCTCACATCTTTCCACATTTGGTCTCACTTGAAGACTCCCAGCTTCCAGAAGAAAATCACATTTATCAACTCCGAGCATGACTAGGTTTCTAAAGGTCAAATTTCGGCCAGAAACAGGGAGGTGCCCCATAACAGAGGACAAACCGTAAATGGCAAATAATCAACCTGTGGAATTCACTGATGCAGGGGTCAAAGACAAAACCCTGTGGGTGGATGATCTGCCAACCGCTAACAGCATTTACAGTTAGGCAGAATCCTGCAGTGAAAGGGCAACCAAAGGCCACAATTTTAGGGTGTAAAGTATTTGCAAAAGGCTCAGGAAAAGACACTCCCCGCTGGTGGCACCCTGCACAGACACATGCAGGCAGACGGGGATGAGGCTGCATGGCTGGGTTCTGATCTGCAAAACCCTCGTGTTTAAGAGGTTATGGATGTCCTAAAATGCTTGTGGCATCCACCCCTTGGCCAGAGAGGAGAGAATAACAGCACACTGTTACCTGGGACCTCACACCAGTCATTGCCAGGAAAAGGTTCCCACTAGAGCACCAGCGGTCTGAATTAACATACGTGTTCCCCTGCCACACAAGGATTTTAGAAACAAGCCACAGAGGAGGTCAGGAAAGGCATTCCTCGGCAGAACAGCAAATACTGACAGAAGGGTGCAAGGCAGTGAAGTTGCTCCAGGATCAAAGTGCTGCTCAGTAATCTCCATTATTGTGCCTCGTAGATATTTTAAGCAAATCGATCTGATCTCATCGCTGTGCCTACTAATGTTTTAAAATGCAAATAGCAGTTTCCTATAATAGTACCTAGATTTCTCTCCTGGAAACGTCTTTATAATTCACATCTTATTAGCCACAAGAATTCCAATTACACATCTTCTCTTCTAATTCCTACCAGCTGATTATTAGCATTAGATGATAATAGAGCATTTTCTGCTAATATATTTCTTAATAACATCAAACTGCAGAATGCCTTTGTGGTCTAATAATTGAATAACTGCACTGAAGAGAGTACTAAATTACTGGAAAATGTTTTACTTTAAGTCTTTATTACTGTTCAAAAACATGGAATATTTAAAATGCACTCACAGTTTAGCCACATTCATCAGGCAAGTTATATCTGCAACCAAAGAGAAATGAAACCAAGCTGCTTAAAGATCAACGTGTAATTCAAGTTTTGGATGTTTAAAGGGAAGGAGGGACGAGACAGCTACATCCACATGTACAAACAGCTGATGCACAGTTTAATACCGAGAAAAGATGAAACCATTGAGTTTCTGGGTTTTGTTAGCAGATCTTTTACTGCAGAGAGCGATAGCCTACGATGTGCTCTAGGACTGCATGTTCCACCCGTTCCCAACACAGGCGGGTATCAGCTGCTAGTTTACAAAACATTTTTCATTGATTTTGAGGACTGTTAACAAGGAATGTTAAAGCGAGAAATCAGAAAGGGTTACAGAGAACGGTGCACGCTGGAGAACACTGTCACAGCAGAAAACATCCTCCTATGTTTATGTTGCAAAACTTAACCACTAAAAGAAATTATGACTAATGGATCCTGCGGTGCTGGGGACTCTCTAAATTAGCCATCGACTCCTGTAGAAAGAGCAGAGCTCAAGGGCTGGGCTAGGCACTGCAAGTCACAACTAAGGAATGATAATGGGAAGCATGAGGTAGCTTGAAGTTCATCTTCCCTCATCCTTCCAGGCTCACGGTGCCATCTCTGCCTCCCCCCAGCCCGCCTTCCAAAACGTGCAGAGGGGAACCCACATCTGCGGCCCGGTACGCGTGCCTAGATAAATGGTATCTCAGCTGGGAAGAGTTCAAGGTAACTGCTTTAAGTGAAGAAGAAAACAAGCAAGGAACGGGGAAGAAGAGTTCACCTCTTTATTCGGTATCCTGTGTGGTGCAAATACACCCAATTAGACGTGTCCGTGTAATTTTCACATCAAACATCATGAACTCCATACTCAGCTCCCAAGGCAACTAATTGCATGGCTCACAGTGGATTTTCCCAAGTTTTTGAGAACACTGCCGGCACTCTTCAATAAAGCCATTTAACATAACAGAAGGTTAAAGTGAGACACAAACACTTGCTTTTTTTTAATTTACACCTTTCATTTACTTCCACAGAAATGTCAGGAAAGGGCTGAGATATTGTGTGATGTACTGTCATGCATGCTTCCTTTTAAGAGCTGGGTTAAAAGACAAGGATTGGATTAAGAGAATGTAATCAAGATCTATACCTTTAACAAATTTTTCGACAGTCGGAAGAGGGTGCATGCTCAAGGGCATTGATCTTAACGTGTCTTCAGAACAAAGAACGAGCGTCCTGTCTTACATATTTACAGACATGAAAACAGGTGGTGGGGAGAATCTGCAAATGTAATGACTTCAGATGATCTTTTTCAAAAATCAGGTAGAACCGGCCTACGCCGCAAGGATCAGGCTAGTAAAAGACTGCCTGGGCACACTGCACCAAGCACTACAAACCTTCCCAGCATGAGAAACTATTAGCTTTTATTGCATTATATTTATGCGGTTGTAATCATTTTTTTGATGAATGCCCTTCACGAGCCACTAGGCTACAAAAGAGGCCTTTGTAAAGTAGGCCTAACACCGCGGTGCGGGGAGAGGAGAAGGCAGCATAGGATGCGCTTGGCGTTGCTTGATTAATGATTTGGCATCGCTTTGTAGGTCGCGTTTGCAGCCAGCAGGGTGATATGTACATCCAAATTCAGCGAGCTATTCAAGCACATGAGCAGTCCCATAGATCTCACATGAGGAACACAGTTTAGCACCTTTAGCACCCTGCTGAACCCCAGCCCTAACTGCAGCTCCCTTGGGTGGGGGATCCCGGTGGCACCCCACCCTCCCACGTTGCTGCTGCTCAAAGAGAAATCCACACAGATCCGTCTCCTCGCAGGCCAACAGCACGTTCTTCTCCCTTCTTCCCTATGGCATTTCCATAAGGATGATCAAACGCTATACAATAATGATTACCCTCCTGTTCTCCCTTTCCAAAAACCTCCTTAACAAAACTTCCCCACATAAACCCCGTAACTGCTGGAGGAGGGCATCCCGCTCGACATCCTGGAAACCCAGCAAATAACAGAGATGTTAAAACATGCAACAAAGACCCCAGTTGATTCAGAAGAGCCTCTAGCAGTGCTGCCAAGGCCCTGTGTCACTGCAATTTATTTTAATGTGCGAGTGCTGTAATTTACAACCGGGCTAGATTAGTGTGCACAGAGTGGGGAGAACCCACGGCTATTATAAAAATCATATAAATAAGGGTTTTAATTAAAAACATCATGCAATACCCAAAACGATTACTTAAAGGAGTAGGAAGGAGAGGGCTGAGTTTTTCCCTTATATTTTTAAGAACAGTTTTTGAGACAGAGCAGGAAAAACAAGAGAAATGGCAAAGAGGCGTACCACAAAACTCTAAACTGAGCCACACCAGAAATAAATTGTGTGTGGAAAAAAGGAAAGGTTTCCAACAAGATGATGGACGCCTTCTTACTGAAAGGAAAAGTGAAGTTATGCCAGTAAAACTCACTCAGGTGCCAGTTTTATCTCCACCTGTAAGGCTGGCTCTCCAGTTTGTGACCACCACGGAGGTACACCAGTGTCCCCCCGATGTCCCCTTACCCAAGGGCCTCCCAGGCCCCCTACGTTCCCTGCTGAAATCCTGCCAAATCGAGCTCCACAGGAGAAAATGGGGGAAGCCAAAACTGCGCTGACACTGGTTAGCAGAAAGCAGAAGCGTATCCCAGAGCTGTCCGCAACGTCTCACAAGCAGGAGAAGCAGGTCTAGTGTTTAAATTGCAAAAGTAAGTTTATATTAAATACTATAAACTCATATGGGGAACACATGGGATTAAAGTCGCTGGAGAGCCACTATCCTAGCCCTGACTGCCACCGCCTTTGTAGGCCTTCCTCACAGGAACTGAATTCGTACATCCAGAGAGACATGGACAGAGCTGGAGTAGCAAAAATGTAGGAAACATAAAGAAAAGGCCACGCTGCAGCACGAGACCCGTGCGCACACTCATCATACTGCAGCCAGTGCAAGGAGGCTGAGCTTCACCCGCTTCCCCAGAGGAATGAAGGAAGAGCTGCCAAGGTCACTCGGGGTATGCGGTTGGCTGATGTAAAAATTCACAGCATTTCCTAACCCTTACGGGGAGCGCATGGTCTCCCGGAGCAGATTTGCTGGCTCCTTGCATCACTGCCTTGTCCCCAGACGTAGCGGCGCAGCAGCAAACTTCAGCAGGAGGACAGTGGGGGCTGCAGCAACGCAGACCAGAGCCTTTCGAAGGGTGCGAGCAGACTGCAGCCACTATCTCTGCCTGTGGGTTGCAGTAGAGACAACGCATTCATTCTGCTGTGTCTTGCGAGGGCACTCCCTCTTCCCCCCTACCACTCCCCACAAGACCACTAGCATTTTGAATTAAGTGTTATGTGTAAGTATTTCATTCACCCTTAGAGAGATATGGGCCAAACCAACGTGCATCGCTGTCAAGAATCCTGCTGCCTTAGCCAAACTCAAATCATTTATTTCTGGTGTTGTTACCCAAAGAAATTGCCTATTTAACAGACGAGAACAGCAGTGTAACAGAGACCAGACACTTGGAAATTTAGTACAACATATGAAACAGTGTCTCGCAGAATGGTAATTAAAAAAATGAACATAAAATTGTCTTGGCTAAGAACACTGTCATATGGCTAAAATGCACACGCTAAGCATATGTTAGGCATTGTACGGCGTATCCGCACGGGTATCCCAAGGCTTGGTGCTCAGATAGCTTGGATTTAACTGTCTTAGAAACACCACTATCGGAAGGGGGTTTAGAGCCAAAATTAAATGGGAAGCCATTCCTTCCTTAAGTAAGAGAGAATAATCGTACTGGAAGGTCTCAAAACTATTAGGTTCGTCAGAGGGAATACAGTCGCATATTTATTAGTTGAATGCCCCTTAGCACACAGGAGTGTTTGGAATAATCTAAACTCCGTCTTTGGATTGGGAAGAAAGAGCTTATTGTTTGCTGGGGAGGGGGAAGCTCTGGCAGTAGCAGACACCTAAGTAGAGAAGGGGCTGTTGTGCTCTCAGCTACAGGGGAAAAAAAAAATACAACGTGCAAAAGTCTCTCTCTCCAAACAATATGGTGACAAGACAGGGCACAACAATGTCTGAAGCCATCACAATCCATTACACTGGGAGCGCTACTGGCAGTGAGATTAAGTTATATTAATAAAGTATTTAACAGTCTAGACCTGACTTTCTATTACATCTGTCCAAGCACAGCCACTTGCATCTGTGCAAGATGAGCACTTGGCACCGATGGACATAGCTGGTCTCAATAAATAAAGAAAGAGTATCTGCAGATTTAATTGAGCACAGCGAGGGCAAGTTATTTTGTGTGTTATGGTTGGTAGCATTAACGTGAAATTCTAAAGGCACCTCTGTAAATCACAGGACACATCTCCAGTGACTCTTCCTGCCGTTACAAGCTAGGCAGTGGAAGAACAGGCTGGATTTTAAGACTACTCCCAGAAAACTACTGCAGTTTGTATGAGAAACTGACGGCTTATAAATACTGAAAGCCCACGTCCCTCTTCGGAGAGACAGTGCCTGACAGGGACAGCTACAGGACAGCCCACACCGCTTACTCTTAAGACCCTGATCTTGCCGTCCCTCTCTGAACATTGTCAGGTCACAGCCAAGGTCCAAAATATCATCGTCTTCTCTGACGAGGCGACATCCTGGCTGCCTGCAAACAGCCTTACAAACACATTGTGTGTTTGCTCGAGAAAAACAGCAAGCAATACTGTCATTAAAACCACTCCTGAAACTGAAAGAGATGCACAGCCCACCTCCTCTAATGCTAATGCTATCGCAGAAGGGATGTCAACCTCAGCTCTCTCACTGCTTCCTTCAGGAGGCAAGCCCTGAATCCTGCAGACAGCTTTACCCCCTCTGCAGCTGGGCAGTGCCAACCTGTGGGACTTCAGGCTTGTGGGCAAAGTGCTCAGCTCATGCCAGCTTCCCTTGACTGTAAATATTGTGTCATTGAGAAGCAGTGCCATGGGGAGTTCTGGACACCCTGAAGAGGACAGGCGGATGACAGCCTTTTCAAGCAACATCCCACAAGAGACAGCAGGGACCGA
Organism: Anas acuta; assembly: GCF_963932015.1. NCBI lineage: Eukaryota > Metazoa > Chordata > Aves > Anseriformes > Anatidae > Anas > Anas acuta. The sequence goes on along the minus strand of NC_088985.1, from coordinate 29,163,647 downwards.
AAGGAAATGAAGTGACCAAAACGGAACTGTTTTAAATGATACTTTATGTTCAACTAAAATTTGCTAAATTGGAAGTGGTTTTAATTACATGCTTTTAAATGCTGACAAAGAAATTGCCAAAGTGTTTTCACAATATGACAAAGATAAGGTTGTCTGGATTGGGCCAAACAACTTTTCCTCTCCTCCCCTTTTCCCTAACCTATCTCCCTGCAGCTCCAAAGGAGGACGAAAGGGGAGGAGGAATGCAAGCACAGAGTGCACAGAGTTGGAAGCGACTGCTGTAAGAGCAAAGGCAACAACAGCCATAACAGGAGAAAGTGGAAATGGCTCCGCCAGAAAGGGAAGGAGAGCTCCTAGCATGGGCTGAAATGAATATCCCCTGCAGGAGGACAAAAAAAAGAGGACATCACGCTTCTGAGCACTGGTATGTGATGACAGGGGAAGACACAAGTTTGACATTGACTACAGATGGACGGAAATTCATGAGCAAAGCATGATACATACACATTATTTATCCAAATCACAGCCAGGAAGCAAAAGGCATGTTCTGCACCCGTGCAATGTATTTTACTTCTTCCCTCATTCCCACTCAGCTCTTTGGGAAGGCAGAATCAGTACACTGCAATCTTTTTTCTTTTTTTTTAAACTCATTTCATCAGTGAACAGACAATGGAAAAGTTTTCTTTTGTCCCAGCCTGGACACAAAATCTGCATAGATCTAACTCTTCTGGAAAAGGAGCCAGTGAAACACCTAGCAAGAACACAATGCCGGCTAACAAAAGAAAAGCTCAGGGCTGATAAAATCAAGCCTCACATGAGCTCGTTTCAGGTGGCTGCATGAGGGAGGAAACTGCTTCTTCAAACAATGGGCGGCCGCCTGCCACCGGCCCGATTTGCACTGACCGCATCCCGGCTGGGGCGGTGAAGTTGTGCTGCGCAACTGGTTGGGTCCAGCCCGAAGAGCATGGCCAAGAAACTGTGGACTGGAGTCAACAACCCCAGTGCCACACCACACCGATTTCCCCAGCTGGTAACAGACTGCAGATACGGCTGGATGAGACCCAGCAGAGCTGCTGCCTCCGATGTGAATCCTCCCGGCGGGCTTCGGCATGCTCTGTTTTCTGGCAACTGCAGCATCGTGCTTCCACGCTCACTCAGTGTTTTCCAGGATGCATCACTTCCTCCTAGTTTCTTACAATGCCCTGGAAGCCATAAGTTATTGGGAGTTAAAACAGCACACTGTCACTGCCCTGAGGAGAAACATGATCTGCCTCAGCACCCTTGGGATCTGCAAAATAAGGTGGACATTCGGCCACCCAAAGCATCTGTATGGTGAACACTTCAGCACCCACCAGCATTCAAATGCAACTCCCCAGACCAGCCTTCTGTAAATAGCAACTCAGTGTGGACACAGAGCAGCTGATTTTTAACCTTTTCCATGTTGCTAATAGAAGGTAGGGGTCCTAAAGGAAGAAAGTCAGTCCACCAACTTATTAGTTCTTGATTATCTTTACCTCCTGAATCGCCAGCTGCTTAGGAACAGGCCACCCACGCTCACAAGTCGGAAGCCCCTGGCCTCACCTTGCCGTTCCCTCCGATGCTGAGCAACAAATGCAAAGGTGAAACGTGACCCTGAACTACAGCCTCAGAGACGTTTGAGCTCTTATGGATGCTCAGCTCAACACGAGGCAGTTTTCCTGTAGGCTGCGTTTAGCAGCTTGCCTTTGTTGCGTTACGGGAGAATAAACCCCACAGTGAGCTCCAAGCTACTTCGGTTGGGCGATCGTAAATTCCAGAGGCCAGATTTTGTTGTCAGTTGCATGAAACATAAAAACAACTATTTCAACAGAATTACTCCACATGCCTGGCCCTTAGTCTTAACCAGTAATAGGGCAGATGCTGGCAAGATAAAGAGGCCATCTATGCTATCATTAATGAAGTTTCAGGTAAAACATGACGCAACATTATTTCAAAATCCTGACATATTGCTACAGGTATTTGGTGCTCTTCCCTTAATTACAATTGCTGGAGAGCATTTTTTTTTTTTTCTCTCCAACGTTTGCTTGCCTGAAACCTAATGACTGTGTTAGAAAGTGTGCATCTGGACGGACTGTTTTTCTTTACTCATCACTGTCATTAGTGTCCAAAACTTACAGAAAGGGGAACAGACTCTTTTTTGGATAGATGGTTGGAGTCAAGACCCTCTCCAAAGAATTACTGGAGAAGTAAGGGGGAATCTCATCTGCTAATCCACCCATTGTACAAACTCAGCCCTCTATTAAACAAAAGTTGCATTAAAGCAATTTACCCACGGCCCCCCTTTCCTTGATTTCTTTGCAGCACTTTCATAAGATAAGCTCCCTCATTACCAATAGAGCCACGGTTGTCAAAGAAGCCAGTTGTTAAACAACACTTCGCAGTGATGCTATTAAAGCTTCCGGATAAAAGCTGCTAACAAGTGCAAAACAACTGCCTGGCATTTCCATCTGAGATGCTTTCCAAAGCTCCCTAGGCCATGCTTCAAGGAGGTCTGCCTATTAGGGGAACACTGCACGGCAAACAGGCTGGAGACACGCTGCCCATGACTTGCCAGCCCCCCAGCTAAGGTACATGTTCCACATCTTCCATGCTGTTACTGCTTTGTAATAAAGTAGGGAGCTGAGAGCCCACAAGTCACAGTCACGAAGAACATAAAAACACCAAATCCACCGCAATGCTGGTATTTCACACAGACTTACAACAGAGGATGAGCATAAACACCAGGGGCTACAAGATGGGACTGGTACCCCTTGGCCATTTAACACCTACTCTGGAGTTTCACAACTAAAGATACAAAAAAAAACAAAAGATAGCTTAAAAAGTTTGTTAGAACTGTAACAAGACTTTTTGCCCATGCAAGAGATTTTGTTCTGCTCAGATTGTGTCAGACCAATTACAACAAAGTCTAATTTGGGACATTAAAACAGTGTGATACGGGCCTATTGTTGTTACATTCTCTTGGTAACAAAACTATGTGGTTATGCTATGCAGGGCAATGCTGAAAAATAAATAAATAAATATAAAGCCGCTAGGACACGTGTAGAAAAGAGTTAATTAAATTCAGATTCAGAAAAGGAGAAGGAAATAGAAAAGTTGAGCCCCCAAATCTACTGATACATTGGTACCAGTTCAAAGAGGAGTTATCCAATGATCATTTTTCTCAATACTGTAAATACCTAAACTTCAAGAAAACCATTTGCTTACTTGCTTTTTTCCATTTCACTCTAATTTAAAACACCAACTTAGTTAACAAACAATCCTCCCAGAAGGAGAATAATGGTGGGAACTCTTTTACTATCTGATTTTAAACAGGCACACTCATCAGTGTATCTTCCCAATTTCCTAATAAGGACTCTGCAACACCCAGAAATTCCAGTTCCTTCAGGGAATCATCCTAGATTTTTATAGTGAAACTCACGCATGCTGTGAAAAGACTTGGGGGTAAAATGACTACTTGTAGGGCTTAGTCTTGACGATGTCCTAGTGACAGTGCCTTCTGTAGCTACAAACACCAGGGACTCCAGCCACTGATGGAGGTTTAAATCCTCGAAAACACCAGGACTGTCTATACTGTAATGATTTTACCAGGGATGAGGAGTTCAGCATTAAGCACTTCAAGGTGGGGATCAAAACTCTCCCGGGAGACTGCATGGCAAATTAGAAGTGACCACAACTATGAAATCTTAAAATATTCCAGAGACCATGTAGGGTTGTGGGATCTATTGTCTACAGACCCTGATGGAAAATGGATGAACTGGTTTCGTGGTGGAAGCCCCATCCCCTTCAGGGGCACCAGATTTCTCAAGTCACACACTGACACTTGGATCCCCACCACGCCAGCCAACATGCTTGGGTTGACGGCTGCCTCTTCAGTATATGGTGTCTATAGTGATGATACTCCAAGCAGTATCTGGGGCAGACAGGGAGAATAAAGAAAAGGATGTGAAAGTAGTCAGTGGCATCTGAAGCTATCCATTTCGACAGCTTACCATCTCTTGCCACCAGATCCAATCTTTTGGCTTCCTTAACCTAGGTAGTTACCTAAGAACCCTGTGCTTTATTTCATCCAGGCTCTCACTACTCCTGTACACACCCTAGCAGATCAGTCATATTTAAATCCAGTTTGTTCCGCTCCAGTTCACTCTACTCCCATTTTCAATATAAACTGGAAAATCCTTCTTGACTCTACCACCCCCAAGGACCAGTCACAGTCCCGCCCCTCAGCCCTGCTCCCAGAGGTGCTAACGAAAGTCACCACTTCTCATGCTTTAGCCATGAGACCACCTTTGCTAAATACCACCTGCAAGGCTTCCACTGAGAGCTGGGTGCTTTTTGATGACCAGAGAGGAATCTGACAGTTCACAAGAGCTACTCTTACATACTGCTGGTGTCAGCACTCATTGATAACCAACTCACTTATCTCCTCTAAAACCAATTAAATAAAAGGTGTAGCACCTATGTAAGTCCATGGACAGCCTTATTTTATGGAGACTGCTCCACTTGGCTAGTCTCACGTCATGTCCGAGAACACGTCCCCAGCATGCCAGGCAGGGCTGTGTCACGCAGCCCGACCAGCCCCAGCAGGGCTCCTGTGCTCACGAGTTACTCTGGGGATACTGGCCTGGGTCATGGGCGCTGTTTAATGGCATCGCCGTACTCCTACGCCCACTGTAATTAGCGAGACAAATTAGTCCAGGTGCCGTACCAGAGTGAGCAACTTAATTCTGCATTCACTTGCACTGAGCTGTAACGTTCAGCAGGCAGGAGGCCACACTCGGCTGGTCCTTTGTGCTCCTTCCTGATCTGTAAGGGCCACGGGATTCCTTTTAAAGCTAGGAAAAGCCAGCACAAATATTTGGCTTGACTTTCTGCACAGCACAGCCACCGGTTACTCACCAGGAATGTTTTGGAGCAGAGAACACATTTTTCTACAGGTCTGCTCATCACCAGCTAGTGAGAACCAGGGTGCCTGCGAACTGCAAACACCGGGCGGGAGAGAACCAAAATTACATGGCAAAATTTACCTAGACACATAGAACTCCTTACACGCATGCATGGATGGCACATATGTGTGTGGTATGTACATGCACAGAAGCCAGGTTATCTGACCTCAGCAGATACTACCTGCAATTCAGGCCATAAGAACAGAAGAATTTATTTTGCCTCAATGCTAGCAGAGAATGCTGCTTGCCAGAACAGCTCGCTATATTGTATGATAACTGAATGAAGCTAATTTTCAGCAGATTCTATCTAACAGCTCTTAACTGGTAGAAATAGTTCAAGGTCTTCAAAGTATACAGTGTTGCATAGCCCCTGATTCACACATTCTGCTAATAACTGCCAGACAATTGTATTGAATTTATTCAAAAACCATTAGCTGCAGAAATTTGTATTCTTCGATTCTGCCTTCAGATACATGCTATATTACACTTATATTAAGGTTAATGTGCAATGCCAATTCTTTCACAAAGGAACTGTAAATATTTGAAGCTACAGTATCTCTTACTAAGGTGTCTGTTTTACAAGTTTATTGTTTCTCTCTTGCAATTCCCCTTTCATCCCTGCCCCTGCCAGGAGAGCCGGGCTGGAAAAATGGTGAGTACATTAGAGCAAATACAGGCACATTTTAAGGGAAGTATTTGAGACATCCTTTGTACAGCGTGCATATGCTACCAGCATTACAAGGATTTTTCTTTCATCTGCTCCTTCAGAGATGAGACTCCAAAATACTTAAAAACTGCTTTATAAATATCCTTCGAAAAACCATCATTGCATCTTCAGAGCGCTGCCGTGTTAAACGCCTGCCACTGAGGAACGATGGTAAAATTAGGGAGGAGTCAGAGGTGGGAGCCGAGGAGCACAAGTAGCACGAACGCAAGAATGCTTAAACAAGGGAACCTCAGCGTGAGGCTGGGGCATGTGGGCACTTTTATAGAGAAATAATACACACGTACCATTTACGTTATAAAAAATGCTGCAGGTAGGCAGGCTTCTGTAATTTATCTAATACTCTTTTATATTCATGCTTCCTTAGGTTTCATGCAATTTATTAAGTTTTCAGCCTTGCCCGCAGCAAAAAGGATAAACAAAAGCAGATGTGAGACTTTTTTTTTTCTTTTTCTTTTTTTTTAAGGGCCCGCCAACCTCCTGCAAAGCGTGCAACCAGCTGGGAGAAGCACAGACCAGTTGCGCTGCCCTCTCCTCCTGGAGCAAGCTCCATGCCTCTCCTGCAGGAGAGAGCGGGTAGCTCTCTCCTCTTTGGAAAAAGGCTGTTCCCTACCTTCTATTTCTGAAGATTTTGCTAGAAATGTGTTTTGTTGGTCAAGGGCTAAGCAATCCACAAGAACAAAGGGACCTGGAGGATGAGCAGGAGACTGAGGGTGACACGGCCCTACCTGGTCACAGGGGACACAGGGACGGACTTCAGGAGCATTTCCACCAGCAAAAGGCAGAGCTATCAAATTTGGTATTGCTCAGTGGGGGATAACCAACAGATTACTTCTTCACTGCATCTTCACTGAAGGGCTCACGTTAACAGTAAACAAGGAGAAGCTTCAGGAAAATGTGTGTGCAAGACCTCATCATCCTCACAAAAGAGGAGGAATTGTGTTGCTGTACAGGAGTTGCTGGCAAAGCTCAGGGATCTATGAATGGGTTTCCAGAAGATGGTGCCTCCACGCAGGCATCACATGGAGGACACAACCACACAGCAGAGTACGTCCCAGTGTGTTACCTGGGCCCGTGCATGGTGCCAGCCAGGTTAAAGCCAGCTCCCGGCTGCAGGCACGTAACAGAACAGGTTGGGCTTGCGTGGGGCCAGCTCAGGGAGCGGGTGGAGGAACCGCATCTGTCTGTGCGCCCGTCCATCCACACACACCTCCAGTCAAAGGCTGTTTGGGGAATGGATACGGAAGGCTACGGCACTTTCCACCATAACACAGCTTCCCCTTTTATTGTTGCAGCCTGAATTCTGGAGATGGAAACCATCTAATAAACACTTGCACTACCCGGTCTTTATTTTAACACAGGGGCTGTCTCTCTCCCAACAATCTCCCAAGACCCGACAACCTCACATCCTCGAGATTCAAAGGATGCAAAATTCCCCTTAACAAACAATGGGTTGCAGGTTCCCTCACTCTGGTACCCCATCGTTTCAAAGAAAAAGATTCAGCCATTTCCTATTTTGAACAAACCAAGAAAGCCTCTGAAACAAACCACTTAACCCCCCCTGTTACAGCAGCTGTTTCTCAAACATTAACAGCTTGCAGATTAAAAGTCTAGGAAGGCAAAAAGGGGTGAGAAGGGAAGGGGAGAGGGGTAGAAAATCCCAGCTCACAAGGTGCAGCTGAAAATAACAAACGGCTTTGAAACCAGAAGGGCAACTCAGCCTTACTCCAGCGGCGCTAGTGAGCACCCACATAATGAATTGGGGATTCCCCGTGTCACGGCCGGCTCAGAGCGCGAATCGCAGAGTTCCAGCGAGGATCAATAACTGTCAGAAGGAGAAGAAAGTGAGCACTAAATTCGCTCGCCTTTCATCTTCAACAAATGGAACAGAAAATCTGATGGATGACAGAACCTTTCGTTTCTATAGCGTTCTTGTTGAACTAAAGACTAGTGACACTGAGATGATTTTCGACATGCGCTTCTGCAGATTCAGAAGCAATTATAAAAATAAAAATAAAAGAGTGCCATTACAAAAAAAAAAAGCCTCCAAACCAAAAGTAATAATTCAGAAGGGGAGGTTAAATAAAAAATATTAATGAAAGCCTGTGCCAATGGTCAGCCCCTAGCATGCAAGAGTGCAGAGTTTTGGAAGCATGGAGTACATTAAACACAACACACCCCTTGCCTCCCCCGTAATTAAGTTAGAGATGTGAGAGCAAAAGCAATAGAGGCTGTCTGCTTAGTTTCTCTGCTTGGCAGGGCACCACACACACATGCACACAATTTCTCCTATCCTCCATTTGTGAAAGGGAAGAAGAAGAAAAAAAAAAAAAAAGCCCAAATGAACAGATAAACACAAAAAAACAAGCAAACAAAAAAATCCCAGATTTCAAAGAACGAACATGCTACTGCTCAAAGAAATGCCAAAATCTCTTCTCCATCCTTTTATTCTACTGTAGACAGTCATTCAACCCATCAGGAAAATTATATTAAAACAACAACAACAACAACAGAAGGGAGACAGGACCTTTTGTACAATCCAGCTGGCTTCTGTACCTTGACTTTCATATCAGATATTTATTTTGGCACGCGGGTAGTGGGGTTAGGGGAAACATCTCTGAACACCTCGACATACTTCTCCGTGGTGTAACAGTTCAGAGCACTGAGGTACACCTCTGATTGCTGCCCATGAATGCTGAACATGCAATATAATAACCTACAGTACCTTTGCCTTGTACGATATCACACAAACAAGCCACAGGGCAAGAAGGGGGAAAAAAAAAAACAACACCAGGTAACCACCAACTCCAGTCCCAACAAAGAACGTGATCAGTCTTCAGCCTTATGATGTGGATTCAGCCAAAGAGGTGGTGTTACTCAAAACCACTGCTCACAACACCTTGGGACCATGACGTTTTCTTTCAGTTTGCTGTCTTGACCGGGCGGGCTGCAGGGGTCTCCTGCACTGGGAAACAGCACCTGCAGCCTGCGTGCAGGGTATGTGCCACAGGATCCAGCTCAGAGAGGCATCTTTCCACCACTGAAATGGAAACTTAAAAGCCTGCAAAACAAATGCAGTGACTCAACTGGGTCTAAGGGCTCGCTATAAAGTTCAGAAATTGCCCTGCACGTACTAATTCAACCTTATGGCTAGTGTGTGAGAAGGTTATTTGTGCTTTCTCAGGGGAATAAAGATATTAAATGACTAGCTCAGAGACTCAAGACTAGCTGATGGCAGAACTGGCAATAATAAAAATTAAAAAAAAAAGCAGAGAATGAAAAAGAAAAAAAAAAAAAAAAAAAAAAAACCTCTGCCCCTTGTATTTTAATCCAAACAGGCCACGCCACACAAAACCGAGATTAGCACGGGCTCTCTAGTATCATCTAATGCCTACCACAGACTCATTGTCTTCGCAGCTCCCCGTGCGGGCTCTGCACCATACCCCGCGGCTTCCCGCTGACGCCCCGGCATGCCTGCCCGACTGCGGCCCTGCGCCTGTGCATGAGCCGCCCAGCCCTGGGCTGCACTCCTCAGGAGACCTGGAGAGCCAGGAACCCAGTGACACCACTGCACCGGGCTCCTCTGAAACCATAAGGGTTTCCCCATATGTTTCTACAGCCTAGTTTCATTCATTCATTTCAGGAGCAAGGCTGGGAGTAGCTGCAGTCTGCTGGAACATTTAGGAAAAGAGGCTCCTTCAGATATTCCCCCACTTCGATCCCATCCTAAAAGAGGTTTAACAGTGGCCCATCTGAAAATCTGCATCACCTAACAGAGGGAGAGTGCTGTCTGGCATCCAACGTCAGGCAATTCTGGTATCTCAATCAAATTCTGGTTTGAGAAATGAGGCCTCGTCTCCATATGAAAAAGATAAATCAATCCAGAATACCCAAATGCAATTTTAAAGGAGAGTATCTATTCTAGATCAAATACAGATGCAGAATCCACAACTTCAGATGAACAGCGTCTTCCCGGGTTAGCTGAACCTACTTTGGAAGTGAATTACTCCACGCTAGGCAGCGGCGCCCTTGCTCTCTAACAAAAGCACCCTCACGCAGGAGCTGCCCTGAAGTAACTACTCGAGAGCAAACCCGTGTGTAGTGGAGCCATTGTTTCACACAGACTGGAGCCTCTCACCGCCCTGTCCCTCCCTAAAAGCCATAAAATGTTCCTGACACAGACGGGCTGCCTTGCCACACCTCACAGATCAGGGCTCCCGGGGCTGGGTTGCGCTGCTGCTCGCAGCAGGCCAAGCGCAATGAGATGCCACCGTTAGACGAGCAGCACCTCGCAGCCTGGATTTTTTCACCTTCACTGAAGGTTACTTTTTCTTGCTTCTTGGCCTGTTTTGTACAACATCCTGCAAGCATATGTTAAAATGAACCCTGTCATCTCCAGACAGGGTCTCCACGGCACGTCTCACAAGGCTGTGTGTGACGTTTCCAGCGCTCGGTGAGGAGCACCTACCTTGCAGGGCTGCGCTCCCAGGCTGATTGCACAATGACAGCAAGCGCCAGGAAAACTCCACGTCTAATCTGAGAGCTGACACTGACTCACTGTGTGGGCTTGGGCGAGCCACTTAACCTCTCTGCATCTCAGCTTTCCTGCCCATAAATGACGGTAACGATGCCGAGCTCCCTCTTCCCCCCAGGGACTGATACGGAGCCTTGGTTTTGTACGGCACTTTGGAAACATGAAGTGCTACACAAGTGCTAAGTACCATTATCTGGAACATCCACCGTCACCTCCACGTACGTGTGCAGCAGATGCTGGTGAGAAGTGGCCCACGGGGAAGACTCCAGTCAAATTCAACACACGCGTTTACCTCAAGGTGTCACCAGGAAAACGGCGTAAGGACAACTTGAAGTCCCCTCCTCACAGGAACAGGAATGATTTCTCGCACAGCATTTACCCACTGAAAGGGCATCTCAGAGCCTTACGGGAGCCCACTCATCCCTCACAGACAGGTACAGCTCTCCTGGTGACCGCCCAGCAAGAGGAGGGAGAGTGCCTGGCTTTGGTGACTGTATCTGAAATCTGTGGCAATTTTCCATCACGCCTCCAAATACTCAACCAGAAAAACAGGAACATTTCTCTGAGCTCTTCTCTCCCACCTGTAACAGCACCACATGGCCCTACCTCCCCAGCCTGGGTCAATAAACCCAGGACAAGCACGGCAACGTGAAGCATCCAAACCCTCACACCGCCCTGCCTGTCCTCACTCCAAAAGGCGGACAAGCAACATCCAGCTCTCACAAAGAGCTGGCAAACGGGACTGAGCCTGCTCCTTGCCTTGCTAGTTTCCCAGCTTCCACGGGTTGGATTTAGGTCCTGCCAAAGGGACATGAGAGCACAAAAGCCAAGCTCCATGGGCTCCTCTGGGCACATCCTAGAGCAAGGGTGGGATACAAAGCGAAGTGGATGCCCAGCTGCTTAGGCTTCATAAAAACCCGTTTTGTGGCACCCAACGTTATAAGAGAACATAAAAGATACTGGTTCTTCTTGGACAGCTGAGCTGCAGAGTGCTGAAGGGTTACATATGCTACATGCATCTACAAAGAGCATTTCCAGTGTCCCCATCTCTCCCCACCTACAGGTCCATATAAACTAGACAATTATCTGTTTGCTAATTAGGACGTCTAGGAAAAATTGGCCCTGAAAATTACTGACAGCAACTAAATGGATACTTAGATGGGCTATACGGCTATCTAGAGGCCATCTCAGGAACGTGTTCTGCGGTGTCTCTACAAACTGTTTCACGTGGACCAGCAGTTAACCTCTCAAGGAGACAAGGAAGAGCAGGGAAGCAGCGAATCTGTTGAGCACTATTATTATCAGTAATGAGTTTCAAATTGAAGTTGATGGTTATGAATGAGTAGATAGGGGTAGAAATTGCAAAACAGAGCTAAGAAAATACTTTGAAATACTTACGCTAATATTTTCCTTCTCTGTTTACATAATGCACAAAACAATGGCAACCTGAGAAATTCATTAACCGACAAATCTAACTGCTTTCTGTGGCCATACAAGCAAAGTTGGTGGTAAGCTCACTTGCCAAGACGTTGAATTTTTTGCAACTACTAGAGAATCCTCGTGGAAAATAAACCTTTATTAATTAAGAGCATCGTTTGCTGCTGCATGCAGGGAACGGAAACACATCGCATGTTCCCTGTGGCTGCGCAGAAGAGCTCCAGTGCTGACTGGCTCTGAAGAACTGCTCGTGGACGGCCTCCAAGACTCAACGCTGAAACTTGTGCATGAGTAACAAACAGCATTTCAAGAAAAATCACGATCTCTTCAGTGATCATTAACTAACAGGAAGCACAATTAATTTGGCTGCACGAATAATTAATTAGAAATTATTAAATCCAGCCCTACTTAGGATACTTACCCGGGGACCCAAGTGCTACAACATGTCAGTGACTTTTGTTTTCTAAATCTCTGAAAGCAGTTATCAATTCAAAACACACCCAGAGCCAGATTTTCCACGCAGGACCTGGTGTGCGTTTCAGTGCCCAGTGTCTCCAGCCTTGGCCAGCCTGAAAAGGGCAGCAACTCACCCTCCTGGCTATGATCTGCACAGCCAGCCTTTTTCAAAGAGCCCGTGGACACCGCAGTTATTTTTACCCTCTTTCCTCTCTCCCATCAGTGCACAATGCTCAGGGAAGGATCTGGGGAGCAACAGCCTACTTTTCCCTTCCTTATTACACTTGAGAGCGCGTCTGTCACCTAGAAATTTTGGGAGAAGCCCGTCCTTGAGCACAAGTTTTGCTGTGTTACAAGTTTCCAGTACTGACGGAGGAGGCAATTTCCTGCCTGGCAGGAAGACATGGAGCAGACCTCCCTCCGCTGCTCCGTCTCCTGTTGGACTGCAGCAGGAATGGCTGCGGAGGAAGGGGATGGGGGCAGGGGAACCAGAGGACTGAAAGCAAGAGAAAGTGCGGGGCTGCAAACATGCATCTGAACACAAAGCAGCTGGAGGATGCGGGGAAACAAAAATGGGATGCATTATTATTCCATAAATTAAGTTAAAGCAACCTCAGCACGTCCCAGAGCTTTAATACCAGGCTGCTGCGCACCGAGCAAGTTGGCTTCCAGCCTGCAAAATGTTTCAACTTCACTCGGCTGAGGCGAGACCCACGTTTATTAAAACAGGTTTATCTTCCTGCAAATAAACCTCAACAGCTTTTGCGCCCTGAAGAAGCAACTTCGGTTTGTCGCCTCCCCCTCCGTGCCTCAGCCCACAACAAACCATACATTCAAGCTGTGATGAGTAAGGAATTACCAGGCGCAGCTCTCTGAACCGTGCCCACACAGGGCTGGTATGCAACAGGTTTCAGTGTTTGTTTTTGTAATAAGTGAGCCAAAAGTAGTTTAAGACAACTCAGCTCCTCTTCTCGCCTCTCTCTTCTTTGAAGATGGTCTCTTATTTTGAGATTTAAGCAGAATTGTTAAGCGGTTAAATAAAATAAAGGGCATTCCCTGTCTCGGATTTCAGCATGTTCCAAATAATAGATAACTTTAAAATATTCAAGTTTGCCTCTGTTCCATGAAGAAATGCTAATAAAAATTAAAATGCGACCTCCACCTACACATTTTCCCCACTGTAACATCTACCTGTCTGCCTCGTAATCTAACTTTTCCTGATAAAAAAGCAAAAGAAAAAAAAAAAAGCTTTCCAGAAACAAAGTGAAAACTAACCAAAATTTAAGCAGCATAAAGCTCAACTTGAACAGCAGACAAGTATGTGGAGAACAGTGTGACCTTTCCTTATCACCCACTGACATGCTTAATCGTTTCCAAACAAAAATGCTATTTTCTGCCACTTCTTCTTTCTGCAAGCACCTCCAGAGCCTGCCTGGCTGGTAAACAGTTAATCTCCCAATATCCCCTGCTGCCTGCGAAAAATCACGGAAACAATTGAGACATTGTCCAGTGAACAAGACTCCCAGGGACTGACATTTTTGTTTATGTCCCAGTTCTCAGCCTGTCAATTTTCACTACGAACGTTAAAAGCCCGGCTCGCACCAATACAGTCTGCCCTTGGCTGAAAAGGCTCCACTTCATTTATTTTATTAAAGCTATGGTCTGTTTATGATTCAGAGCTCTCCCCATCCGAGGACCTGCTGGTCCCATCCCCCTGCCTTCCCTTCTGCCCTGCAATAGCCACTTCCTAACTCCGAGGAGACTTTGCAATGCCTCTTTCTGAGAGAGTGCCAGGAAAGAAAAACCCGACACGTATGTTAAATACCGGTGTTGGTACTTTGTTGGGGTAAGGAAATGCACTACAGCTTCCATTTCTTTACTCTCGTCCCTTAAAATAGCTTATGATTATTAACTGGGGTAGGGTAGAGGGGAAGGGAGTTGGATACCAACCCAGAGTGGCAGGAACTTCAAAAAAAAAAGAAAGAAAAGAAAAAAAAAAAAAAAGAAAAAACCACACAGCCACTCCCGGTACCCAGCAGCAAAATAGAAAATACATGTAATGGAGTAAAACAAACATCTTGGAGCAAAGCAGCATTTTCGCTGTTGCTCCCTGGCTGCGTTTCCTGTCTGCGTTTTCATAATGACGGGAGCGTCAGGCCCAAAATACATCCCTCTCCTTCACCCCCGCCGCTCTCCCCCCATTCCCAGCACTTTTTTTTTTTTTTTTCGTTACGCTCTCAATACTTTATCTCCATGAAAAGCACACACAGCGGTCACCAGCGTTTCCTGTTTGCCGAGTGTGCTTTAACTATATCACACCCTACGCTGCTGCGCTGGAATGCACAGCATATGGCATTGTGAAAGGGTTTACTGTCGAATAATGGCAGCAATGCAGTCCTGCTGGTTTATATCAAACCCTGTCACTCTCTTCACGGAGGTCTCTCTCTTGCTCTCCGAGAGGCGAGGTAAAACACACACACACACACACACACACCCCATGCTACTTCAAGCCTCACTTAGGACCTCAGCAGAAGCAGGATCAAGACCCGCAAAGTCAAGGCGAGGTTGCAAGTTAGAAAGTTGTGACTTGCAGCCACTCGTGATTTGCTTCCACTCCCAGAATATCCGCAGGATGTTGCATTCCTCCCCAGGTGTACGAAGGGGCCGTGAAGAAGTTTTTAGCTCCTGGCTGTGGCTGGTTCCTGTGGGCACACACAGCCCCAGTGCCAGCAGCCAGCATGGGCTACGGACCGCTGCGTGCCCGAGCCCCTGCCAAGGGGTGGCAGGGCTGCAAGCCTCAGCGACCACCTAAACCACATCCAGGAGAGCAGTTTAGTCTGTCCCTGCTTCCAAAAATCAGCACTGATATATTTGTTTATGAAAACATCCACTCAAAAGCCAAACACACGCCACCGCCTTTCACTTTGGGTCAAAGTTTCAGAAATGCATTCTTGTTAAATTGCTCAGAGGTTTATTTTTGTTTGTTCTGCGTTGTGTTTTTTTTTTTTTTAAAGCAAGTTTAAAAGAAAAGGACTATCAAATAAATAAATAAAAGTGCTGCTTCCAACTGCAGTCAGGTTTAACTAAGAAACTCACAAAGGTTATACTTCAAAGTCTTTTTTGTGCGGATCTTGAAATGCCTTCCCATGCCTGGATGCATTCGGCCAGCAGACGCTGAAATAAGGAGCAATACTTTTAAAGCCCATTGAAATGCACCCATCCACCCTCCCTTCATAAAAGGAAGCCTTACTTAATAGGCATTTATTATTGCTGAACTAGGGTTGAAAGTTCAGTGTCCTTATAGACCAAAATTATCAAGATTTCTGAGTTTGCAGCCCACGTTTAAGTCCTAATGAGCTATTGTACCACACTCACTGCTATTAACTCTTTGATGTCAGGGACTCCGTGTTGCTCCTTTCAGTGTCTCACAGGTGTCCAAGGGAAAAAGTGCAGCACTCACCTGTACTGGAGGTGAACAACTGTATTTTTTGCCCTTAGTTCCCTCTGGCATGACAAAGAAAGACAACTACAGCATTAAACACGCATGCCAAAGACAGGATGGCCCAGCAGTTAGGACTGTGAACTTGGAGCCCAGGGACCTGTACATCACTCCCAGCTATGTTTCAGTCCCACACTGAGAACACATTACTGTTCTGGGAAAGGTGCACGAGGATGATGATGCCCATCACACCACACAAGTCCAGCAATCACACCGCTGCCTTGCCTCGTGCTGCATGGTCCCCATCTGCTCAGGACCCGAGGTCTTTGGGGAACCACCTGCCTTCTGCAAGTAGCTTGTTTACTAAATCTTCTGAAACACAGGTAGCAGGAAAGTGATAAATTGATTTTAAATTTGCACCTAGCACTTTGACCTGCTCGTTTTGCAGTCAGTTTTGCATCACTAACAGGCTTGGGAGGTGCTTGGGAAGAGGAAGGTCCCCAACTACCAGCCCCAGACTGAGGTGCCTGACCCCTGCTGCCAGCAAACAGGAGCAGGAAGGTGTTTAAATGAAAAGGCATGAGCCCAGTTCAGCACCCAGGAAAGAAGCAGCCAAGTTGGCCAAAAAGCCAACAGGGTGCCATTCTCTGTGGCCACTCTCCTCTCGTGTTGGGGCTGGGGCTGCTCCCTGACATCTCACCATTTACTCATCCCACAGATGCCCAAGCGCTGCGATCTGAGGTGTCCAAACAGTCACCTACAGAGAAACATGGCTTAACAGTCCATCTCGCTGCGAGTGGACACTCCCTGGACGTGCTCCGGGCATGACGAGCAGAACAAGTTACTGCAGGGCGAGCTTCACCCTGGGCTTCCAGCAGCCCTGCCACAGGAACTGCCCAGGCACACACTCAGCTCTGGAACAGATGTGGGAAACTTCACCTTCAGTCCAAGTGGGATTTGCTGCCTCACGTTCACCCCTCAGGCAGCAACTGTGGAGCAACTGGCATGCCTCGGATCCACACCAGAGCTTATCCCAAAGTAACCTGTCCTGGTCATCAGAGCCCTTAATGAGGAGCAGGTTATTTCATGTCCAGCGAACAACTTCCCGCCACAGAGCTCAGCATGCCTGAAAAGCACCAGGACAGGGAGTCAACAGGAAGCAGGTTACAGCTTTAGCAATTCAAGACTCCTGCTTGCTTCATATTAATTAAGCATGGAGATGTAGACATGGCCAACAAGCAGTCAAAGTTCTGCCACCAGGAAAAGCTCTGGTGCACTTCAACCACTTTGGGTTTTCTAATGGTTCCCTGTGCTTCCACACAGCTGCTTGGCAGGAAAAGCATTCAGGGCTGTATATGCAAACTAAGAAAGTTTTGAGGCTTTCAGGTCCCTTCACTCTGCTCTCCTCCCTCCGACACCATTTCCATATTACAAGGAAGTTGTGGCCCTGTAGCAGACAATACTGATATCACTGAGCTCTGCAGATGTACAACGGGACAGACTTCTGTTGTTTTGTCTTTCTTCTCTCAGACACTATTGGTCAGGGGAGAAGACAACAGATTTCATGCATTTCCCAGTGAGTAACAGGAGGCCAAAACCCTCCTTTATACTCACAACATATAGCCTTAGCTCCGGGAAGAAATATATCACAAGGACAAGCTCCAAGGGAGAAGAGCTCAGGACAAGTTATTCTGTCCCTTCCTCTGTCCTTTCTCAGTACTTGCTAGATGGGGACAGGCCAAATCCACGACCATCTCTCAGGAAGGGTTTGTTTTTATTTATTTCTTTTTTCATACAGATGTTCAATTCCACTGTCCCGATTCAAAAAGCGTCACTATACAAGAAAATACTTTGAGCACATGCTTAAATGCTGTCCTGAGCATGGACAGGCATCAGCTCATGTGTAATGATTTCTTGAACCAAGGCCTAAAAAGTAAAAAGGAAGGGGAAGGGGAAGCTAGTTTCCACAGTAATAGTAGTCGAGAAGTCTTTGAGTCTTGCCAACAGGAAAAATGCATGTTAGAGAGCTGCTCCCCTCTCCTAGGAAACTAGTACAGACCAACATCTTCCTGCAAGCCAGTGCAGCAAGGCCTGCGGACACAGACGAGTCCTTAATTTGCACTAAGAGCAAGGTAGAGAGTTAGGGTCGCAAAGGGGAAAATAAATCTATAGATAGATAGATAAATATATAAAATAAAATAAAGTGCTGTGCTAGGATTTGGTTACTTCTTAGATCCATCAGAGCATCAGGGAGGCAAAGCAGGAAGCCCTCTACATCTGATGTGCACACATACATCTGTCCAAACCATACATGTGCCCAGGTTTGGCACCAGCCCATCACTCATTCTCTTCCTCCTTGAGAGGGTAGCCTGACTGCAGAGCTACCATTTGCTGGTTCAGCTCCCCAAAACTTCCCAATTCTGAGAGAGAAAAAATAAGGCACATCTGCCACAAGCATTAACGGACATGCAGGGTCTTCCTAGAGCATAAACAGCACTGTAAGTAACGTTCTTCTAAGGTCCAACATATGTTAAAACTTTAGGTTTAGATCTGAAAAACTACCTCTTTCTTTTTGTTTGTTTGCTGTTTTATGTTTTTGTTTTGTTTTGTTTTGTTTTCCTGTCAGGTCACATTGGGTGGTGTTTTTTTTTTTTTTTTTTTTGCGCTCCTCTAAAAATGTGGATATAGAAGTCAGTGGCTCAAAATGACCTTGGGAAAGTTATTTCACATCTTTCTAGCTGCACTGGTAAAATGGAGCCATGAGCAGTGCTTCCCTGGCTCAGGAGATTGTGCTCATGATCTGATAGCTGATTTTGCTCACCGATCTGTCAAGTACAAGTGCAGCTTCAATGCGAGCTCCCCTGGAACCAGCCCTGGTTCCAACCAGCCACAGAATCAAAAGCAAAGTCTGTTGTACAACATTTTCAGCGTAGCTTCATGAAACTAGGTACTGAACACTGTTTGGAGAAGAGATTAGGGGATTAGTTGTTTTATGAAGGCATCATTCCTAGCTTTTTGCAACATCTCTAATTCTTCAAAGGCTTTCCAAGGTGGGTCTGCCTCCTCCCTGTAGGTCTGCACAGGACCGAGAAAGCATGCCTCCTTCTCGTTACACAGCAGCTCACTAAGCAGCTCCGGGTCCTTCTGCAGGAGAGAGCACAGGTGCGTACAGTCTGCAAAGTGAAGTGTTTGATGAATAATCCAATCCCAAACCGCCCGTACTGCTGAGAGGAGCAACAATCCCAGGCTTGAGCAACTCGGCAAACAAATAGTCCTGAGCCCAGCCATGCCAGCTTCCTTCCTCTCTTTTTAATGGTAAGTACGTGCTGTTTTCTTTACTACAGCACCTGGACACAGCACACAGATCTTGTTTAGACAGAAAATAGGAGGTTTCAGTTCAAGTGGGCTCGTCTGCATGGGGAAGTTTTTGTGCGAGGGCTCGAGCGTGAATTAGAAAAAAACAGAGAATAACTATTTCGAATTATCTCTCCGTGTGGACACTCTCATTCAGCACTAAGAGTTCCTTTGTGTGATTTAGCTTAATCCGTTTCCAAAGCGGATTAAGTTAAACCGCACAAAGGGCCTCTTACTGCTGAATGAGAGCGGCCGCATGGAGAGATAATGAGGAATAGCTATTTGGAGACAACTACTTCCACCAGCTATTTGGGCTTTTCCACCAGCCCAAGGCTACACCAGGAATGTAGCAATTCGGGCAAAAACGGTGTGGTAGCCTCATCGTGCCCACTAAGCCTCCTGCTGTTCGCACTGCCGACAGCAGGGCCTCTGGATCCCGACCCAGCTGTGTGAGTTAGTCCCTGTTCCCTCAGCTCCCACACACATCCAGCTACGGATGGGCCACACGGGTAGATGGACCAACACAGCCAGGCTGCTGCAGCCCTCACACGAGGCCCAGGCTCGGCCCACTGCGCTCCCTTGGCTCCTTCTGGCATGGCAGCCTCACCGCAGGAGAGTGGGTGCCTAATTTGGGGCCCACGCAAGTCCCCACAGGCTAATCTAACGTGTGTGCTCCAGCACAATGCACGCTGCCTTGTGACTGAATCCTTTTCAAATCACAGCCTGGGTTCCTCTGTGCTAAAACAGTGTCCTAAAGCCTCTTTCCAACATGGGTGTCTACCTTGAAATGCCGCTCTGCAGCTCTGCTGTACCCCTAACTAGTCAGAGATGGGATTTAGATACTCGGTTGCATCACACTCAGGACACAGTGCTTATTTTGTAAACGGAAGATACAAGAGGGGAGCCTGCAATAGATGCACTTCCAGCCAAGCTGAAGACTGCATCATTATGTTTTACTTAACGCTCTCTGATGAGCAAGCATTCACCAATCTCCACCGGGCAGCCAGAGCCCTACAAATGCCCCGCACCAGGTTCTCCAAACCCGGCCACATAATTCACAAGAAACAGATGCTCTGCAGCACACACCAACACACCAACCCAGCTGCCTTCTCCAAGAGCACCGCTTAGGGTTGCCAGCTCCTAGGATTTCATAGCCAGTCCAGCACTACTTGCTATTTTTCCTTAAAGCGCAGTAGCCTTGAAGTCAAGTGTTTAGGGAAGAACCTCAGCCTCCACTTACAGCACACAGCAAGCCCCTGAACTGCTGCAGAGAAAAGTTTGAGAATGTGAGCGGAGTATACCCTGCAGGCTCAGGAACCAGAGAACAAATAAAGAGAATACAAAATGTATTATTTAAGAAACAGAAAACAAACAAAAAAAACCCACACCAAAAAACCCCCACCAATCCTCATGATCCTTTGAGGCCTGACTCATGATCCTAGAACAATTGGGGTTGGCAGTACTATATGTTTTACAGCATTTATTCACAGCTGAAATATCCCAACATCCAAACACTTCAGAGTTCCTGGAGCTGCTCGCAGATCTCTTGTCTGCAACTAAGCGTGACAATTTGTCCCAGCTGCCAATCCAGCCCCAAGGTGTCTTCTGAAGGTGCTTTAGCACTGACTGATGTTTGCAGAAGCGCTAAATCCCCGCACACTTCACAGCAAGAGGTACAAATCTGCACATTTCTAGAGTCTCAGCCTTCAAGCAGAGGGGTTGCCTCCAAACACTGTAGAGGGTGGACATCATGCCACAGAGTAACAGCGATACCACCAAGCAGTCCCCAAAAGCCTGAACTACTCTGCAAACTTATCAAATTACTAAATGGCTGACTTTTTAGGAGCACACATTTCTTCTATGCTCTGCCTAAATCCAGGTTTCCCACTCGTATTTAGTGAGTACTGAATATAATGCGTGCTTTATAGGAATCCATCCAAAATAGTTTTATTGGGCTGACGGTAGATAATTCTATACTTAGCCCTACACAGTCAGGTTTGAGCACAGATTTTTAAAATACAATCCTTCTCAATGAAAAATCAAAAGGAATTAGTGGTGAAAGATTTACCCACAAAATTCTTAGCAAGTTTAATTTGTTCTGTGGCTGAATTCCATGCAGCTCTGAAAATCCAGAACAAGATGTTTGCACACTTTTGGGCATGCATTAATGAAACATCTTGTTTACTTTGCAACTGCCAGAGCAATTAGCTAAATAAAGTATAGAGCATTTAAAAAGCAGAGAGTCACTAAAGGAGCTTTCCAATTAAGTCTGCCTGGGTATTTCTGCAGCATGAGTCTCCAGGACCTGTGTATTGGGTCCAAGCACCAAGGCGTGACCTACCTGCCATCAGAGGCTGTTAGGGTGCCAGTACAGCTCAAACACCCTCTTGACCCTGGGCATTGACATGAAACACATGCAAATCCTTCCCACCCATCCTTCACCCTACCACCACACTCCTGCAGCTCTCAATATGGGCTGCATGCTCAGGGGATTGCTCTGCACATCTCCACACAGGTGAATGTCCTGTCATGGGCACACATGGCCTGAAATCCAAGAACAGCTCAAGAGGGCACTGTAGAGGAAGAACAGCCTCTCTACAACAAAATATTAAAGACAAACAAAGCAAGAGCCTTAAAAGCCCTCTCGGGGCACTGAGAGTGGAAGTTGCAAGATTGCACTTCTTGGCTGTATGCATATAGGACTGCATTTGTGCTTGGATGCGCCCTGTTTCTGGCCTGGAGTATTTGATGGGACACAAGGCAAAATTTGAAATCTATCACCTTATGATATACTTTCAGGTATTTGTCTTTTTTCAGAGTGCCTAAGTGTGAAATGCGAAAGAAAGAAATTAGGGAGAAGGGAGAGCAGACTGCACATCTTTGACTCTAAACGCTCTGGGAAACAACTGATCCCCCCAAACTAAACTGCCCAGCGGCCACAGACACGCTCTCCACACGTGTTGAAGAGGTTGAGAACAGAGAGTACATTTTTGAGATGGTTTTGCCTTAAGTTTTGCTTGTCATATTATGTTTTGAAAACACATTTTCACCTCCTTAAGCAAAAAAAAAAAAAAAAAAAAAAATTAGATACACTACTGCACAGTGATTCTTTGTTCTTGGGGATTCAGTCTACTTTATGGCTGTGTTCATTACATATTAGAAAACCCAGGCCAAATAGTACTAGAAGTCCTCCCCCAAGGTAACATTTACATTTACTTCAAAAGGCCTCCCTGCAGAAGAAAATGCAGGATTTTTTTTTAAAACCTTTAACTGATTTGTAAGAAATATACTGTACCAAACCACCACCATTTTGGGTTCAGACTGTTTTTGCCTGGTACAAAGAAAGCTAAAAGCAAGTCTTTGTGCAGCTGAGACAGCAGGAGGCAGGACCCAGGGAACGGCCTTCACCCATCCTCCTGCCCAAACCAGGGTACAGCTTAGTCAGAATATTTACTTTGCAGAGAACAGGGAAGAACAGCCCTGCATTCCGACGGTCTTAAGAAAAACATACAGATAAAAAAAGGTTTTAAAGCAACTTGCTTTCTTTAGTGAGCAGATCTTGGAGATGCTCATAGGGATATACCACACGTTTGTCAACCACCTGTCCATGCTTCACTGGAAAGTTTTCAGGCAAGAATCCTGTTCTTAGGGCACGCACACCTCATCTTTATCACCACAGTAGCTCAAGAAAATAGAGCAGATTAGGTACACTTTGAATATGGGATTTCAAGGCAGCTAGCACCCTACTCGTTTAGAGGCACCCATAAACCACCCAGCTGGGGTCTGCTTTACACCCAAAAACTTATTTTTTTTAACAAAATCAGAGGTCAGGAAAAAAAAGGGGGGTGTGGAATTAGCCGTAAGAACCTTTCAAAATCCCAGCCTCATAATAGTACTATCCACAGGCTGAATTCTAAATTTTGACCTAGCAAGCTTAATAGCATACTATTAAAACAATTTTTCCCCCAGCTTTCTTTCACCTTTGGACACAGATAAGCAGCATGACTGCGCCAAAGCAAGATGCAAGAGTCTTGTAAGACAAGTGAAGCACCTAAATGCAAATAAACACATTGGTCTTAAATGGAGCCTCATGCTGTACCTTCCTCAAGACATGCTGAACATAATTTCAGTTTAATATTCTGTTTCTCATTACAGACCTTGGAGACTCTCTCAAGCACCATGAAAAGCAGTATTAACCCAGCCCTCAGCACTGGGGGCAATCCAGCCAAATTATTCATGCTGGTCTTTTGCTTCCATTTTCGTAGTCTTAACTTAATGTTCTTAACCAAATCTGAAAGGAGCAGGGCTTCCGAGTAGTATAGACTTTACTTAAGACATTGTAGACAGCCATGTTCTGCAGTCCTGAGTCATTAAACTAAAAACTCACACTGAAGCCAAAGGGAGTTTCATCGACACTGGGCGTAAAAGCTGCAGCCCTGACACAGAGCTCGTGTTAATCAGAGCCAAAAACTGAGAAGCAAGAATGTTAACGGAGAAAAAAGAAAGGAAAAGGGAAAGGAAAAAAAAAAGAGAGAGAGAGAGAAAAAGAAGAAAAAACCACACACAATTTCCTTCCCTCTCTTTGTAATCCACCTATAAAGATCAGGCTCAAATCCTGATTTCAGAGATATGGGAAAGATAAGAAATGATTTGCAAGAGTTAGCGTTTTGCTGTAGATCTTTGGGGCAGCACAACTGATTTCAGGAAGAAAAACTGGCATGGATACACTTGGCAGGTAGACAGGACACAGCAGCGTGGGTGGAGAGCCCGTTTCTATCCTTATAGGTTACGTGTTACAGCCATGAAGAAACACAAAAGCATGCCCATGAAATACCCCTTATTGTTCCCTAAAAAGATTACGGGCATTTTCAGCCATGCAGAACCGGGTGCAGAGCCTGCTGCAAGAGCAGCCAGGTCCCAGGTGCTGCGGGCACGCACAGCAGCGATGAGCCGGGACACCACAGAAACCTGACACATCCCCAGCCAACTGGCATCCGCAGCCACTTCATCTGCTCTCCCCCACTGCCACCTCCCCCGGATGCCGTTACCTACTCTAACTTTATTTACCAAAAGAAAAAAAAAAATTTTTTTTTTTTTAACTTCACAGAATGGACGTGGCCTGGGGTGGATGCCAGGAAAAAGGGTGGAAAAAACTGCCTTTATTTATTTAAACAGAACAAGGCAAAACAGTTTGCTGTTAGAAATAAACATTAAACCTTGCAGAAACTGCCCCCCCACACCTCGAAACCCACCGCTCCCCCACCTCGCTCCCTCGCCTCCTCTCCCCTTCAACATTGTAAGTAGCACAAAAGATCACATTACAAATGCCAGCTGTGGCTCTTTTGGAAGGTGGCCTCCATCTCGGAGGTAGTATATGTTCCTCACGGCCTAAGTGGTTGCTATGGTAAATATGCTTTTTATTGAATAGCAGAGTGAAACAGCTTTTAAAGAGACCCATAAGAACCCCATAAATGGTCAAAATACACAGCAGATCAACCTCAGCCTTCCTGGAAACAGGTTTCTCTTTATTTTCCAAAGGGATCCTGATTTTTGAACAGGCAGCGCCCTTTTTTGTGCATGTGTGCCTGTGCTGTCAACTCATCTCCGTTTCACCCACACCCTGTGGAGGGGCTGGGAGCCGGCAGTGGTGATGCTGTGAGCAGGGACCCAGCCAGCCCCGGCACCACGAGCCCCTCGGGCTTTCAAAGCAAAGCCTGAGAGGCAGTGGAAGGTGCTGGTGATGCCCAGCTCTGCTCCCCACCACATCTGCCTGCTGTCCCAGGCTGCAGCCAGCTGAGAAAACCCTCCCGCAAAGCTGTGCCCCCCAGGCAGGCCCGGGCTGAGCTCCCAGCCCGCTTCCAGCCCTACTCCTTAGTCAGGGCATTCAGAAAAGAACTAAAATCAGGAAGTTGTTTTAGTTCCTTTCTTACTAGGAAGAAGGTAACGGCAGGTTTTGGTGGCTGTACTGTTCTAAATAAGCAGCCGAAGATCTATTCTCCCATTTCTTCCTTCAGCGACAGCCCAAGCGCACAGGGAGGCAAAACAAAGTCACTCTGAAAATTTGAAGCAATCAGTGCTTTGCCTAAGCAAGTACCAGGCCTGTGCTCATCACTCTGCCACACTGAGATCTATTTTAGAAGCTATGAAAACCTAGAAGATAGGAGACTTTTTTCTTATTCTTTTCTTTTTCTTTTTTAAATTTAAAAAAAAAAAAAAAGGCACTCATAGCAAAGGCCTGGCACTTCTCAACGTAGAGACAACAACAGAATAACAAACTCCTCACAAACGTTTACTCTGATTTTAAATTTCTAACAGAACAAATGTGTGTCTTGTATGATCTGTCAACTACGTCCACATTAGACTTTAAAACAAAAGATAAAGAACGAGCAGTGTTTCTTGGGATTCACCTTGTCATCCATTAATCATAAAAAAAAGGGTTTTAAAAAATCCAAAATTTGATGATAGAGTATTATTGAAGAAATATTCTAACCTGCTCCATACCATTTCTTCAGATTAACACTCAGAGCTAACAGGCCCCGTAATGATAGATTGTGCCAAAACTGGCCATAGGTGAGGATGGGCAAATAAATACTGCCACTCTTGCATAGTGCCATATAAACAAACATTTTTTTTTAAAGCCTGTATGGAAGCTATTTCAGAAAATTAAATCACCCCCCCCCCCCAGCCCTCTCTCATGCAAATTTGTACTAAAGATTTCAAATTCAACGTTGTTTTTGCAATAGAAACAACAAAAACAAAATAACTGAGAGGTTAATAAAAGAACGTTATTATTATCAATGCTACTAACAAACTACTTATAAATTACTTGGTATTTTGCAGGCAAGTAGTAAACATCTGATAACACTTTTTATACTAGATGAGAAGTCATCACAATGCAAAGAAAGACGTGCTCTTGTGGAACTTAACTCCGTTGACCCTTCCTTTCACCCAGGTAGAACGCTGACCAGTTCTCACAAACCTTCCCTCAAGATTTTGCAATAGGAATAGATTTTTTATATATATATATATATATATAAAGCAAAGAGTATAGAACAGGCTTGGGTTTTTGTTCTTTTTTTTGTTCTTTTTTTTTTTTTTTTTAGTATGCTCTCCAAAAGTATCTCTCCATTCATTTCAGTTCAGCATAGTCACATGTATAACCAACCTGATCGGACTTCACTTCCACTAAATAATTCTGCAGTATGTTATTTTAGAGCATTTTCAACTTTGTGCTCTCCTAAGAAGCACAGAGCTAAGCATAATGAATGATAATTTCACAAACAACCAAGGAATAGAATATATATTCCCTCCTTTTACCACAGGCTTGTTAGGGTTTGTTTGTTTTGAATCTTTCAGTTCACATAAAAGAAAACTGATGACAATCAATGCGATTAATGTCAAATCCTTTTTTTTTTTTTTTTTTTTTTTTAAACAAAGGAAGAACATCTTCTGCGTTTACTTACAACAATGTGTGCTGGAGATGGAGACCTAGCATCCTTGAGGGCTTGTCTACTCTGAAGGCTCCCTGCCTGAACATCAAGCAGTGGCCATTTCATCTGCAGATACTGGATGGAGGAAACAAAAATGGGAAAAGAAAAATGAGTTCAGAAAAGAAAGGCAAAAAAAATAAATAAAACAAAAACAAATCTTAGGTAACATGGGCAAAAAGATACAAATTAAAACGTATGCAAGGAACAGAAACAAAAATTAAGACGACTTCACATGTTTGTGGAGACAAAATCTGTCTAACAATTTCATGCCACTACATTAAAGTTCAGGAATAAGAAAGCACAGCAGATTGCAAAGACAATATTACATTAATTTTATTAATCATACAAAATCTAGAAGAGCAATAAAAGCTGCACAAAAGCAAAATACCAAAACCATGGAGAGGATGGGCCAAGGGAGGGGAAGGTAGATTATCAATTTTAGGAGAGGGAAAACACCTATCACAGGTTAAGAATACTATCTCTGTATTTAATGGATTGTCTCTCAGCCTTCTTTCAATGCATGCACCACGTTAACTCCTCCAACTTCACACCACTGTGTGAACCCTAAAGTCAGAGGTCTGCCCAAAAAGCAATGTGAGGCCATATCACTGTTGGTTCTTAGACCTATTTTCTCTCTTTTCCACCAGTTCTGGGAGTCACCATGGGTTATTTTTTTCTTGCTCATCATCAGCAGGAGAGAAACCTTCTGAAGGACAATCCTTAAGGGACTTGCACAGTGTAACTTACTCAATTACACAGCCAAACGTAATAAGCTCTCCAGTTGATGATGCCCAAGACAGAATACGGCCTGGCGCATTTGCTCTCAGCTGCCCTGGCCAGGCACTCGGGCAGCCAGACCATATTTGTGTCACTGCCATTGGCAGACAGTTTCAATATACTGCCAGTCTCCAGCATAAGGAGGTGTTGATTCGCAAAGCAAACCAAAGAAACACCAAAAAACACCATAACTACCCTTCAAGAAGCAGCTGAACGTTCCCATGGACTTAACCAGCATCAAATACCAACTAAATCTTTGGCTCTGGAACATGTCTATCCTCCCACCACACTCAACCAGATCACCCAGTGATCACACACTTCCCCCAGAACTGGTGCCCACTTTGCTGCAGCAGCACGGCCCTCTGTTCTCACCAAAACCAGTCCTGCAGAGAAATGAGTGAGCCCCAAACCACATTTCCATGCAGCACAGATACAGTTTCTGCCCCAGCTTTACTCTCCGTGTGGCGCAACACTGTGCCAATGGTTAATATATGATCTCTAAAAGCCCCGGATTGCGCTGGAAGAAATGCTTACTACCACATACCTTCAGCCCCCTCCCAGACCTAAGAAAAGCAGCTGTATACATAGATCTGACCACTGAGGATAGTACTGGACTCTGATTGACCTAACAGATCTATTCCTAGAAAATATCTAGAGAAAGAGTTATGTTTACCCATCACTTTGTTTCCTTAAGTAATCTTGAAGGAGAACGACGCACGATCAGCCCCTGCCACTCCAGGCTAGCAGCGGAAGCTGTATCTAAATCTCAGCGAAGGAAGGAAGGAGATCTGGTTCCATGCTTTCAGCACATCACTATCACATTTGCTCACGTATGCAAAACATTTGCGAGCATGCAAGGCCAGTTTGCTGCAAGACCATAGGCACCGAGGTGACCAAGAGCAGGAGGATGCATTCCCATTTCCCATCGCTTGGAGGGCCTGAGATTTCTGAGCTACTGGAATGCAAATAAACAAACCCATACTCTGGATTTGTGCCCCTTTTGAGTTCCTCAAGTTCCAATAAGTCTTGTTTTTATTCATCTTCACATTTGGGATTTCTGCAATGTGGACCAGAATGTTTCAGCACTTCTTAAAAACAAGAAATAAAACCCCAAAAAACAGAACTAGCCTACCGTAAGTGGCATTGCTAACTCATACAACTTGATTGTAAGCCTCCAGATATTTGACTGCTTGCATCAAATCCCAGCTCTTCAATATAGGTGACCACAACATAAATTTAAAAGTTGAGATTATGCTAAAGTAACTTTCTAACCCTTTGTGGTTTCAAAGAAATGCTTAAAAATGCAACCCAAGTGCACAGAAAATGAACCCAAAGCCTAAGCTGACTGAGAGCTTCTTAACTTCAGGGGAAATCCAATACATTTCAGATTTGTGGATGGCACTATTGAACAAGTCAACTGATACATTTTTGGAAGTCCATCAGTTGTCTTTCACATGTAGTGACCGTAACACCACCGCATAAAGGGGCATATGGATTTGCAGAAAGGCACAAAGGCTCCCTAACGGCTGTCCTGGTGGCTCACAGTGACTAGAGACTTCCCCTGATATTTCAGCTGGGGAGTGAAGTTATTAAATGCTAGTAAAGCAAGTGTGTCATTCTAGAGACTGCATTTTTCTCTTCTTCCAAGGAAAACATCCTCACAGAATGTCTGCCTCATGGTACATGACTGTTTTGGAGAGTGAGAAGTTGCTTCTACCACAGCTGAAGCAGCCAGCTTGCTGGAAGTGGCTGGGAAGCCATCGTCCACCAAAACAAAACAACCGCACTTATTTTTCCATGACCACTTGAGGCTCACGAGCAACTCTGGAATATTCCTACAAACCTGGTGATCCGTGAGGGAGCTCAGGTCAGCGGCTGCCCTAAAAGGCAGGCCAAGAAACGCGTGGGCTTCTCTGAGGCTGTCCCCAGGGGCACAGTGAGAGGCACTGACAGGGCAGCGTGAGCAAGCTCACATCAGACCCTGTCCAGCCAGTAATTACTGCAAGGATTGTAAAGCCTTCAAGACTGTCAGCTATGCTTTTTTTTTTAGCACTAAGTTCCCAGAAGAAGAAACAGGGCAAGACAGCCTGATTGTTCCTGCTCTGCCTCCATCCCATGAGAGCCAGGAGAGCCAGCGCAAGAAACTTCAGGAAGAGCTCACTGTTATTTTGCTTGTCTGTGCTGTAGACCCTTACAGTTTGGGCTCTCAGTTTAAGTCCTTCCATTACCCACCCCTGCCAAAGCAGGTCCAAAAACTTTCCAGTTCAAATGCTCAAACACAGCCAAAGCCGCTTCTTTTCTGGGACCTAACAGGCTGTGAAAGCCCCGTGGCATCCTGCATGAGCTGGGCTCCGTTTTGCACACAACAGCTTCCATTGCCAATATGGAAGGGGGAATAAATAAATAAAAAAATAAATAAAATCAACAGCCCCCACAGAAAGCAAGGAAGGCGTGAGCGTCAGTAAGCAGCTTCCACATCTCCCCCAGGTGGCTGGGCTCCGGCACCCTGGCCCCACCGAGGGACAGATGTCCTCTCTACCAGGTGGACGTGGAGGGCTGGGGCCTGCCTCAAGCTGTTGGACCGACAGCTTCAGCAACGGGATGCTGCTGGCCACTTGCGGGCTCTCCAGTGCCAGCCCCGTTGATAAAGGACAAAATATTAGCATTGTTTAAGGTGACGAGCCCGACTTGAGGGCTCCTCATCCAAGAATTGTCATGCCTGTAACACAATATTGATGTGGTGGCTTATAATTCTTACTTTACATAAAAGCTTCATTGTGTGCCAAATTCAATCTCCACAGGCTACCTGAGCCACAGATTTTTACGAGTCTACATTTCAGCGCTGCGAGTCTACAATACACATAATTTTCAATTATGTTAGGGCAGAACAGGATCACTGCCTATATAACATTACTGGTTGGAGGAAATGAGACTCAGCCCTACTGCCGAGCGAGCTAACCGAATCCAGATGGCGGGCAGAGCGCGGCCCGACGGAGCTGCGGCGAGCGGCCGCCCTCCACAACTCTCTCTTTCACGACGGAGGGAGACGCCAGCCCGCACCCCGGCCCCTCGGTGCCGGGGCTGGGGGCGAGGGGGAGAGCCCCATCACGGTGCCTGCGTGCGGCACGGTGTGCGGGGAGGGCGAGGGAAGGGATGGGATGGGGGCAGGAGGCGTGATTGCTTTTGCAGGTTTACTACGGCTGCGCTCCGCTCCGATTTTCTTATTAAAAAAAAAAAAAGAGGGAAAAAAATAAAAGTCAAGCGCTATTACAGCAGAGAGGTAAATCCTTTCCTTCCTCAAGCGACTAAATAGCAGGAAATCCTATTCTCTCAGCCCTAAATGCAGATTTGAGCCAGACGGTTCCTCTGATTTGCAAGGAGTCCACAAAAATTCGAGGCCGACTTTCCCAGCCTCCGAGGCTGGGTTTGCATTCCTGCACCGGAGGGGAAGGGCAGGCGGGGGAAGTTCCCACCGTCCGCTCCTGCGAGCGCCGGACACGCGCTCGCTCCTCTCCAGCATCTCTCAACGTGGAAATCGCGCCTTGCCTGCGCAAACACCGGGCTTTTCAACAAGTTAACCCTAAACAAATCTGTGCAAATTATTTCGGAGCGAAACTGTTGAAACGGACTCCGCTGGCCCGCTTTTAACATTTTTTAAAATAATGTCATCTTGGCTTGAGTAGTTTATTCCCTGTTTAACAATATGATCTGATGGGGATCATTAGCATGTGTGTGTTTAAAAAAGAAAAAAAAAAGTTTTATGGCAAGTCTCTGAGAGCTTAAGCAAAATAATTGTTAAGCTCCAGGCCTCTGCACAAAAATTAAAATACGTATGGGGCGAGCATACTTGAGAGAAACCAAAGCTTTTAAAAAGGCTGTTAAATTGTCAGCACAAGGGAAAAAGCAAATGATTTGAACTGCACAGATTTTTTTTTTTTTTTTTTGGTAGAAGGGGGAAAAAAAAACAACCCTTCACTTCTAGGAGCAGCACGTCCTCACCTCCCATCTGCAACCAGCACGTCCTGCAAAGCAGGGACCCACCAGGAGCAGCTCAGCACAGGTGTCCATCCATCCCCCTCCCCCCCCCAAAAAAAAAACATTCAAAGAAGCTGTGAAAGAAACATGTTTCCCAAGATTTCATGGCAGAGCTGGTCAAAAGCAGCTAAAATCCACTTGCAGGACTGGAGGAGTTGACTGGAAACTCTTACTCATTGCCAGCGTCCCCCAGTTCCAGGGCTCACAGCAGCGCAGCCCCGACGAGAGGGATGGCACAGGGCTTGCAGGTGTTTCCTGCACCGGTGTCCGACCTGGAGCTGCTCCCTTGTCACATTATTGTTTTCACCATTGGAATGCCCTACGAGTGATGTCCCAGAGCATATAAATACATAAACACGATTAAAAAAAAAAAACAGTCCATGTTTTTAAACAAGGAAAGCTGCACAACACTTTCCAGCTCGGGTTTCCTGCAGCTGGTGCTTATTAGCTCCCAGGAACTGAAGCAAGCAGGAGCAGGGCTGCTGCAGTCAGAAGCCGCATGGTGCCACAGGCCTCCGACACCTCTCCAAGACATATCGGAGCACCTTCAGTCTGAGCTCTTCCTGCCTCTCAACACACCACACGAACTGACAGATTCCTGACCCTAATTTTCCTCCCTCGGCCAGCACTGCAGGAGCACTTGGAAGCACCCACCTGGATGCCAGCTTTGAAGCTTTCAGAGGTTTCCCCAATATTTAGCAAGCAACTCATCTGGGCAGCCACCTAGGCACATTTTAACTAAAGATAATTTAGTAGTAACTCGGGACACTAAAATTATGAAGGGATTAGGGGTAAAGTGATAGTAACAAAAACAGAGCTTAACAAGACTATAATTTTTCTTTGCAGAAAAGAAAAGTAGTTCCAAGAGGAACTACTTGGTGCCTACAATGCAAGGACTGCAACCTACTTGTGTCCCCACTGCAGTCAGACGGGCTTAAATGGGATCCAAAACCAGAACCCTCAGCTTGTTCTCTATCTATTAGTTAGATGGATCCATCTATCCGCTTCCATCCATCATTTTTGCCCTCAGTTATCACCTTGCTTGTAGGGGTGTACAGTGTGAGAACAACATAAACTACCAGCAAATGACTAACTGAAGGAGATTGCTACAGAAACTTTACAGGGGTGTCCTATTTCTTGCAGATCTGCAATGTCTGGAATTTTTCATATGAAAAATAATAGACACCACCCACAATGTTCAGCTCCTCTACAGAATATGTAATATACCACGATGAAGCACAGGGGAGCTGCTAAAAATGAGAGCAACAAGGCTTATATCAATGAGACTGATCCTTTCCCACAAAAGGTTTCCCTACCTCAAGAAATGAAAGCACGTTATTGTATAACATGGAAGTATTTATCACACATCTCCACTTAAAAAAAAAAAAAAATCACCCTTTAAATTATTGTAACATTGCAAAAATAAATGATTAAATAAAAATACATAGGGATAAAATAAATAGGGTAAAATTAATACAAACACACACACACAAAAAAGGAACTGGTAAGTGGTATATACCTGCACAGACAGATGCACATACAGCATTTAGCCCTCTTCCCAATTTAAAATGCTTATTCACCAGCACTATCAGCCAGACCATCTTGTGATATATTCCTGAACAAGGCACTTCTATTGCCTTGAATTTCCCAGTTATTGAGAGCTCTAGTGACCTTGTCTCTTTCCCTTCCAGTCATGCACAAGGAGTCCCTGAAAAGGGGGCCTTGAGTTGCCCATTTTAATATTTTGCCTGTGCCTTTGTCACATTGCTGAAGTGCTGCTTAGGGCATACAAAAGGAGAACGCGGAGTCCACCACAGCCTGAAAATCACAGAAACGTGTTAGCGATTAAACAGTCTCAGATCATCTCAAAGGAAAGATGCTGGAGAGCAGAAACCCTGCGAGCTGACAGTGCCTCACTTAAGCCATGGAGCAGTCTGAGGCTGTGGGGAAAGCTCACGCCTGCTCTGGGGTGGGATAGGGCACAAAAGAGTAGCTGGAGCCCCACAGGCCCCTAAATGAACAATGTTCCCTCTTGGGTGAGCCGTCAGACCGAGGGGAGACAGAGGAACACCCCAAAAACACCAAAGCTTTCTCCTGACCTAGTCATCAGGCCCCGTGCCCTCACAGAGCTCTTCACCAGCATCCTGGATGAGCTGCAACACCACAGCTACATCCCAGGACTGCTGCAGCACGTCACGGCTACTGGTGCTGCCTTTGTCTGCATACTGCTGAGGGCACAAAGGAGACTGCTCCAGGAGAGCGCTAAAGACAATACCCAGCAGGTCCTCAGAAGCATCTTTAAAAATTAACACCTACAAAAGTTCAAGGACATTCAGATAATTATTTGTTCGTGAGGAAGTGGATGAAAGGTATTCTTGCCATCGGTTTTACTGAAATACCCAAGTAAAATTGTTTTGCAATGTTGGTGGATGCCAGTGGAGTTCTAGGATTTTGACACTGGGCATGAAGAAGCTAAGGCTAATCAGCTACTGCAGGAATTAAACTTTTTTTTTTTTTTTTTTTTTAAGACTTACAAGAGGAAGAGAATTCATGTGACACAGCAGCACAGCACTACTTTCTGCAGTTCACATGGTATCTCAGCAGAACAACTGCAGGCAGTGTTTCTTGATCACGGGTGGAGCTTGGGAAAGCACCATTACTTTCACATTTAATTTGAAAGCCTCCACAGCCCCACTGCACAAATCAGCAGGCTGCTTGAGGATTTTACAGATGTCTACAAAATACTGTTCCAAAACACAGGCACAAATAAAAGCATAATTTCACCCAAGGAACAAGAACAAATTTTATACCTACCTACTTTTAAGCCAGAAGAAAAAAAAATAAGGAAAAAAAAAGTACTTCATCTTCAAACTATTTTTCCCCGATTTTCTCTGCAACCTGTTCTGTTCCACTCAAGCATAGAGTTTCCATTAGAGAAAGAATGGGACAGTCATGAAATCTCAACAAAGTCTTTCTGTAGATACAGCTTGTTTAGAACCAGCAAAGCTAACCCAGCTCTAAGACTCGCTGAACAATTTGATGTACAGACCCACATTTAATTTCTCCTCCTGGCAATCTCCCAGAGAGTGAGAGAACAATTGGTAACCAGTGTTTGCATGAAGTCCAAGAATGCATTTTATGGTCTATAAAATATAATTCCTTTCCTCCCCATTAAATAAAGACAGTAAAAATATCTGACAGCATGTTAGGGAGAGAGATCACGGCACTGGACTACCTCCATTATAACAGAAGGGCCGCTCCAGGGGAACCTTGCCTCCCTTAAAACTTTCCAGCTCTGTAAAGAACCTAACTCCATTTGTAAAGGAGGGACTGCAGCTTTAAAGCTTTGCAACTACCCTTTATTTATTTATTTGTCCTGAAGAGAAAACATCAAAACAAACAAAAGAAAACAAAACAAGGAGAAAAAGCACACACACAGCTCAGTGGTAGATCAGCCTGGTCATGCTTTAATACTGCAGAACATGCCTGCCCTGTCCTGCTCCCTTCTCCCACCCCAGTGCTGTATCCACGCCCCAGGACGGTGGGGTGTGGAATAAAAAGGGCCCTCCAAAACAGACCTCCACCTTCCCCTCCACTCCATCATTTAAAGCAGGAATTACACATTTCTAAATGTTGGGAAGCATTAACCAGGCTCCTCTGGTTGTCACCCATCACCAAAGTCCCCTCGATGTGAGCAGGACGCAAAATGGCTGCTGAGCTGGTACCATTTTCCAGCAAGCCAAGGCGCGTGTGAAATAAAACCGACAGCTATCTGTGCCTAAGTGTACGCAGGGCCAGTGCTACCTCCTGTCCTCATTTGTTACCATCACTAGAGATCCCCAGCTTCCCAATCTGTTCTCCAAATTGCTTCCTGTTTGTTGGAAGGGGAAGTCTACTTTGGTTTCTTGTGGTGTAAAGGGATGAAGGAGGAGGAGGAGGGTGGGGAAGGGCTGCTGCAGCACGCTGGCCTTGTGGCAACGTCCACCAGCACAGCAGCACCATGCTACGTTTCCACAGGATCCAGTACAAGTGATTTGTCACATCCTTTCTGTAAGGAGCCACTTGAGTTCAGAAGCCTCAGTTTATGAGACCTGAGCCAAGGGGGTTGATTTGTAGAGCACTCAGCACCTACAGCTACCACAAGTCAGCAGACGTGGACGAGGGAGCTGCAGAAGGGTTCCCCATGCAGCACACCACAAGCCACAGTCCTCTCCAAAGGGGCATCTCAGACATTGGCACAGGACTGACTGGGTAGGGTTTTATTCCCTTTTTCTTCCAAATTCTCATCTCAGATCCCACAAAGTACCTGTAAACACCACAGGGCACTACCGAGAGGTGCGATGCTACTGAGAGTTAGGAGTTGGTTTGCCAGCTCCCACGGGATGCAGGAATAAAGATGCTACAGAACCGAGCTCTTTGCTCCTCACTGTAACATCGCCCAATGGGGCTTTTACTGAAAGAGTCATATTTTCTCCTAATGTTGGGTAAGTGAAACTCATGACTCGAATCACTACCACAAAAATTCCTGTTGATGTAGCAATTCTGGGTGAACTGCCGGGAGCCACTCTCTAGTAAACCCAGCAAATTTCATACCGAATTTCCTGTCGCCTCCCCTGTGGTTTCTATATGTGATTGGGTCTTCAATGCAACGAGGGGTTACTGCAGAATACATGGCTCCAAGGGTTTCAGGCTGTCGCGAAAACCAAGAACTTGCAAAATTCTCTTGCCCTGGGGTTGGTAACTTTTGTCTATATCTTTTTTTTTTTTTTTAAACTCAAAACAAACCCCCAAAAGTTAACACAAAAATGTAACCTAAAGACAACCTCAGGAAAGAGTCCTGAAGATAACAGCGAAACCAGAAATGCTCTGACCTCCTCCGAGGAGCTGGGAAGGTTGCTGGTGGGGTTACTTTGTTTTTCAGACGGCCTGACTGGAAAAAACTTTCCACTGCATCATATCCTGGTCCACATTCCTCAGCGCAATCTTTTAGCTCAGATGTGTGGAGATGTCTTTGAAAGATGTAAAAAAAGGTCGAGAGTCCCCTGAGCTAATTGCGCTGGCTGAGAAACAAAACCTGTGGGCTGGGGTGGGATTCGTGTCAGGCTGACCTTCTGCGAGACCAGCTACTCCTCCGAGCGCAGCCGCCTCGCGCCTCCGCCAGCATCCTCCTGCCACTCAAGTATCGTCTTGCTGTAACAAATTACTCCTAACCCAGGATTACAGCTCTTTCCAAATCCCTCCTGGAGAGCTGGGAAAAGCACGTTCCCTCCTAGCACCAGTTGCTTCCCCTATCAATAACCCTCCTCTCCGCTTATCCTTCGAGGGTACTTGCCCACGGGGCCAGCAGGGCCACTCGCACCCGTTCTCCTTTCCAGCACGAGCTGTGTGTCTCACCCATCCACCAGCTGAAGGCCTTGATCCCCCAGCCCCTCACACAACCATTAGCCACCTCCACCTGCCCGCTGTCAGACAGCACACCCCACACATCCAACCTAAACCCCCTTGAGAGCAGCCCATACCTTCCCCCAATTCTCCCAAACTCCTTTCTAACGAAGGTCTGGGAGGGGTCAAAAGGTCCTCTTGCCCTTAGGAGAAGCACCATGACCCTTGCTGAAGGAGGGATGCACCCATGCAAACACCTTCTTTACCTCCCTACACCTCAGCTAGCCATAGAAAAGACGCCCGGCCTGACCGGAGGGAAAGCTGGCTCCCATTTCGGTAGGAAGAATATATTTAGGCAGAGGACTGAGTGAATCATTTGGGATCAAAGTGAAAAACAAACAACTGAAGTATTCACTAAATCTGTGCTGTCACCTCTCTTTCCTGGGCAGCCACCCCGCGTATTTATTTTCTGGTTTCCTCCAGCACTACCAAAACAATGCAATATGCATTTATGGTATTTAAATGAAGTATTTTTAAAATATTCTTTGTTGAATCATCAGCCACACAAACTCTTCCTCAAGAACAAGTAAAACATTGTTTTGATTTTTTTTTTCTTAAAGGAGATGTAGATAGATGTTACAACAAATATGGTCCAGGACTGAGACCACTGTGGATTATTTTTTCCAGCTAAAAAGGCACTCCGATGGAAATAAGTACAATTCTTGTACCATTCAAATAGCTGTGTGACATGCCTTCAGAAATGCGTTCTGAATTTTCAAGTACTGTATGTTATGCATTCAACATAGGCAACTTTTGTTGAATTGGCATCTTTTAGGGACAAAGAGATACAAAGTGTACTACTGGAAGTTCTGGAAAAGCGTTCTGTTTATTTAAAAAGGAAAAAAAATTTCATAAGTCAAAACAACCATACCAGTACATCCATTCCCCGAGCTCAAGTGACTAGAAACAAAGTCAAACCGCACAATGCCCCAGTGCAAAATAAACATTTCAATTTTAATGAATTGGGAAAGGGGGGGGGGAATAAATAAATAAATCCACTTTTTCAAGCAGCAAATCAAAATCATGCTCATATCTACATTAGAAAAAGAAAGCATAAAACCAGGTTTTATTCTGCATAGGTTAAAGTGCAACATGCATGAGACCCTCAAACGGTGGGAGGAAGAGAAAATAATATATTTTTTATTATTATTATTTAATTCTGTGAAGAAATGCTGAATGGGCAGGGCCCTGCACAAGGGAGAAATGCTTCAGCTGCTCCACAACAGCTCCCATCCCGGAGGGCCTCTGCCCCCTGCACCAAATCCTTGTGGTTGTGGCCGAGGTTTGCACAGGAGAGGCGAGGGCTGCGTGGCTGCGATCCCGATCCCCCTGCAAGCATCTCGACCACGGCCCGGGGGAGCAGATGCAGCACCGCAGACGGACGGACGGACCGACCCGGCCAGCCTCGCGCCATGCGCATTTGTCACGCTGTAATGCCACGGACCCCAAGTTAAAACAAAGGAGTCATCAGAGCAGCCCTGAGCATATAAATCTGGCCTAAAATGTTGCTCTTGCTGCTAAATATAGAGCAGGCATTTTGAACTGGCTGGCCCACAAGGCAACTTTTGTATTTATTTATTTAAAGGACCGTGGTTTGGGAACACTGAGTGTTTCTTAAGTCTGTTCATGTATATTATGTTCTCTCTCAAGAGATGAATATTCAAAAAAAAAAAAAAAAAAAAATTAAAGGAACTTTGCAGGTACTAGAAAAACAGCTTCCACTTAAAATAGCCAGAAAGCACCGAAGAAAAAATATTTGGCTTGGAGTCTCCCCGAAGGATGGTCAATCAGGTGCATGCAGAATTCAACGCAATAATTTTACCACCACCAAAATCAGCAAATGTCCTGCTATGGTACAGGGGCTCTCCCCAGCACAGAGCATCCCTCACTGCTGTTCCCAGGAGTTGTACAACAACAGCCCGCGCTCTGCAGGAGGGGAAAAGCACAGGGTGCAGCAAGCCCGTGCAGGAGGAGCAGGCAGGAATCCCCAGGAAAGGCCCCGGCAAGATGACAGCCAAAGCCCTGCTCTGGACCACCCAGGAGCCAGCCTGCAAGAGCACGCACACCCAGGGGATGCTCTCCTAAAAGGTCCAACCCTGGTGCTTGGGCACAGGGCAGCCGGTGGGGTTGGTTCTGCCCGGGTCTGGGCTGGTCCCACCACGAATGTCACATCCCAAATGCTGCGTGTCCTGGACCCGCAGGGGTCAAATTAATATTTTAGGTTTTAGCCTTACCTGCAGCTGATAAAAACAGGAGCTAGCAGAGGTTTGTTACAGCTGTCTTAAGAAAAAGCTTTTTTTTTTTTTTTTTTTTTTTAAAATAAAAAAAGCAGCACAGGGGGGTGGAAGGGGCTGCAATCGACAGCTCCACTAGCCAGAGGCACTTTGCAAGGAGGAAAGTAGAACTCAAGATGTGGGCAGGCCTCAGGTTTCAGAGCCTCAGGGCACATCCAAGAGACACCAGTGTATTTACTGAACAGCCGGAAAAGCAAAGGCTCCAAGCTTACAACATTTTATAATCTTATAAAATATAAGTGTCCGCAATAAGTTCTCGAGGTTCAAGAGACTGGGGAGGGGAAGGGCGTAACGACCTGTGCTGGCTGTTTGGTGGGGTTTTGAGAGGTGTTTTTGGTTTTGCAGATGAGGCAGGATGACTGCATGCAAGGGTAATTATAAACGAAGCCAGTAAGGATCAATGAGCTCCCTTTCATAGCAATGGCTTATTTATTTATTTTAAAATCACGACACAGCAATTCTGTTCCATTTCCAAGTCAAATTTGTCCTAGGTGGATACAGAGGGGGGAAAAAAAAAAATCAGGTTCCTAAACAGATTTTTGAGCTTATTAATAGACTGAAGAGCGTCTGCACAGGACAATACACTGCAGCCGGTGTTTTTGCATGCTGAATAGCTAACCCACTAACCTCAGGAGGGACTTTTCATCTCAACAGACCTGCACACAAAAGGTCATTACAGTGCACCCTGCTTCCGCTAAGGAGCTTACCTCTCACACGTAATATCAGGCTTATTAAGCAACATGCAATGATACAATAGCTGTTAATCTACTGAAAATTATTATTCTTTTCCTCCTGTCGCCCCATAAGCAACATGGGATTTGCAACGTATTGTGATCAGGACGTTACCTGAAGGGCAGAGCGAACCCGGACTGCCCTGCCCTCCCCCAGACGGCCCCTCCAGGGGAGCTTTTCCAGCAGCAGCTCTCACAGGGAGCACGGAAAAACTCCTCTGACTGTGCATGGGCTTAATCACAGCAACGAGCTGCGTTTTGTTTAAGAAAATAAATAAACAAAGGGGAAAGAATTATTTAGCAAGCGAGCTGGAAGGGAACGAGGGGGGTAAGAAACGGCTGAAGGGCCTCAGTGCGTGCACCCAAGGCTTCTCCCGGCGGTCCAGGAAAAGACCAGCAGCTCCCGCAAGCCCCGCTGCGGGCTGTCACTCCGTGGCACTGGATGCTTTGCCATCACTTCTGAATGATAATTGGCTCGAAAATTAACACGCCTCACCGTCCTCATAGAAAGAGCCCTGCAGTCTCACCCAGCGGGGTCGTCACCCCCCGAGCACTCCACGTTTCCTCGAGAGGGCACGAATGTCCTGAACTCCCACACACTCCAGGGCTTTTAATTCACTCCACAGTACAAAGGACCCGGGTCAGGATTTTTCCAAGAAGCTGTAAGAACTTGGGTGCCTGATTGTCTTTGCTGCTTTGTGAATCCCGTCCCTCGCACTGCTGAGTGATTTAAGACCCACAGCGAAGCTCTGCTCAAGAGGTCAAAAAATGCAAAAATATAGTGACTAAGACTTTTCTTTCCTATGTAAATTTACAGAAGTCTGAGTCCTATCAGACAAAATGCTTTCGCTCTCCGAGCATTTTTAAATCTCCTCTCTCCCATAGTTTATTAAGGCCATTAACTTTCCTCCTAATCTGAATCTCCTACTTCTTTGTTCTAGGATTAAGAAGAAAATGCCTCTGTCTGGGGAATAACGGTATCCTTGGTGCATCTCGCTCACATAAACGTGCCTGAAAACAAATGGAGTCCTTCGGTTTCATTTTGCTATAGAGTTTAGCACTCACATCAATCACCCCATATATGTATGCACCAAAACACGCTGCAGACAAACCCATATCCTATCAGTTATGCATAATTACGCTTTAAACTTATATCAGACCAATTGACCCACAAGTGCCAATCGCCCCAGTGAAGTCTGCTGGAGCCTTGCCCCTCACTGCCCCTCAAAAGCTCTGGTCCCAATACCATTACCGCCACTGCCAGATTATTACACATTCCTGAGCATCCTTCACTGCCCACAAGCTTCCACCTGGCACTCAAAGCCGTGCAGAAAAGGGCCAGGCTGTGCACTGCTGTGCAACATCATATGCAATTCCTCACCTTATTTACAGTGCATTAATACAAATAAATCAAAGCACATACACAGAATAGAGGCCACCAGAACAGCAGAACACAGCAGTGGGAAAAAATGGACAGAAGAGTCAGCCATTCACCCGCATGCACCAGGAGATACCAAACTGAAGTGAGAAGGGAATTAAATACATTTGTATTCATATATATATATCTACACACACACAGGTATCTGGCGTGGAGATGCCCATACTATCCAGACTGTGTGCTTGGACAGGGCGTAGTTAATGATTTTTATTATTAACACCACAAAGGGGGAATGGCAATTGTTTGCCAACAGACGTTGGCTTAATCATTTTAAGAAGGAAGAAAAACCCAGAAATGACAAAGTACACAAGGACTGCAGGACTGGGCTGCGAGGGCGCATCCGCGGCCGACTGCTGGGAATACCGAGCCAAGCAGCTCCTGACACGTTCCCCGGAGCAGCCGCCCCGCTCCTTTATTCCCCCGTGGTCTGTGCAGGGGGGGGGAATTAAAATAAAAAATGAACTAAAGAGTAACAAAATCAAAACGAGAAGCCTGCCCTTCGCTAGGGCCCAGATTAATTGCGGATGCAAACGAAGCCGTGCTGCAGCGCGAGGGCCATTGGCAGGGAGCTGCGCGCGCTCGCCGGTGTTTACTCCGGCTCCAGCAATGCAGCACAACCTTCAGTCAAGCTATTAACTTGAACGTTGAACTTCACAGCGCTGGCTGTCTTTCTCAGCCATTCTTTTGATGTTACCTCCAAAGCAAAAGATCAAAGACTTTGAGTGTGGTGAGGGGAAGTCCCAGGCTCTTAGCCTACCAGCCTGTGATATATGTTAAAATCCCGGCCAAAAGAGAGAGCGAAGGGAAAAAGAAAGGAAAAGCCAGCGAGGGAAGCTGAAGCATCCCAGCCGAGCGGCGACAGGAGGAAGTGGCACAGCGCAGCCCCTGTGCCGCGTCCCCCGGGGGCTGAGACCCCAAGGAATGGGGCTTTCCCCCCTCCTCGCTCCCTTACAGCCACAGTTTTTGGCAGCACCGGGTCTCTCCCTAAAACCTGCAGCCCCCCGTTGCTCTCCACACCACGGGGCTGCTGCACCTTGCAGGCTGCCTGGGGAGACCGCGGCCGCGTGCCAGGAGCTGAGCCCTAATGAGGGAAGCGCCCGCAGCCGGCTCCAGCCCTCAGGCTTTACGGGATGTGGGGGGAAACCATACAGGACCCGGGCTCCCTCCGGGAAGACGTTGAATTGCCCCCCATCTGCCCCGCCACCCTGCATGAGTCACAGAAAAATAAACCCTCCCTGCTTGTAAAACACGGGTAATCCGGCCTGCTCTTCCTGGCGGGGCCCGGGCGGGGTAAAGGCCGCGCCGCTATCGGCAGGGCCCAAGTCCACGCGCCTCGCTCGCTCCCTGCCACCGCACCGAGCCGGGAGCCTCCGGGGAGGCAAAACATGGAGCAAGAAACCGCCCTGCTCCTCCCCGAGCCTCTTTGGTTGGTGGGGTTTTGGGTTTTTGTTGTTTCTTTAAGAAAAACTTTAATTTTAGCCATGTGTTTAGAAGGGGACAGGAAGGGGGAGATTTTTATTTTTATTTTTTCAGATGCTGTCCTACCATTGTCCCCTTCCTGAGCCTTTTTCTGGGTTTATTTATATTCCCATAATACACAACAGCGCTCCAGATTTAGACAGTGACACTTGGTTGACACGGTCAAAAGTGGATCCAGTGCAGCATGTCTGCCAAACCAAGCCCCTCATCCATCAGCTGAAGTCCTTTTACTGCAGGGTCACGAAGGAATCACGGACTGTTTTTCATTCCTTTCTACCAATGTGCCTCCTAACTCCAGAAACCAAAACCCTCTTATGCTTGTCAACTCCTCCTCTTCCCCACCCCCGTGAATTCAGCTCTTGGCATTCACCAGCACAGAAAGCCCTGGGATTCAAAACAGAAATTCTTCAAAACAGAATTCGTGGCATTAAGCAGTAAGTAGGATATTCTGATTTTATTGTACTTTACTTACTCCTACTTAGCTCTAATCCTTGCTCCCCAGACAGGGGCTCGCTCTCGCTCTCAGCGAAGTCGATAGGAATTTGGCTATTGACTTCAATGGAAGTGGGATCAGATCCCCACATCTGTTGCACAGGGCGAGCAATATTCAGAGAAAAAAATGGGGGGAGAGGGGAAAAAAAGAAAAAAAAAAACACCTCTGAGATGCGAAATGATAAATGAGCTTGGATCAGGATTGTGAACAGTGGATGCAGGGGAGCTCTGAACTTGCCAGCCACAGGTACTACTGCAAACAGCACTAATTGCTAGACAATTCCTCCCTTCTTAAAATGGTAATTCAAATAAATAGAGCAAAAAATAAACAGCCAGGGACAAATAACCCTCCAGTCATGGTTTGCAATGCCCAAGGACCAGCTCGGTGCAGCTCCTCCCTGGCGAGGAGCCCCCTGCACCTTCCCAGCCCTCCTCTCCCCGGGGTTTCGGGTGAAGGCGAGCAGCATGGGCAGGCACGCGAGGAGGAGGAGGACGGATCCTGGGCGCAGAAGATGGAGCTGATGAAGGAGTGTGAGAAGTCAAGTACTAGTTGCTGCTCCACAGCACGAGAGGGATCCAAGATAAACAAGACCTAGATCTGGAACGTGATCCTGCCCTGCGTCACAGCCCCGCGATAATGCACCAGCAGTCAGGATTTCTTGGCATCAAACACCCTATCAGCAATAAACAAGGCAGTTCTCTAGAGCCACGAGGGATGCAGAGGGAGCTGGAGAGGGGGGAAAAAAAGTGGGATTATCTGTGTATCAGCCAAAGAACTATATAAAAGGAGTACGCAAAGAAGCGAATGCCAAAACTGGTGTGGGAAGAAAGAAAGAGACATTGAAACAAATCTGGTATGCCTCCTACCTGCAGAGATGCTGCACATGAATTAGGCATCTTGGCAGAACAGATCCCAGATCCTCCTTGGGATAAATGGAGGTGAGCAATGATGGCTTACATGGGGACATCACCGAGGTTCAACTTCTGCATCTAAATCTCCCTAATACCAGCAAGAATTCCAAACCCTTCTAAAAAAACACTATGAATAAATAAGCAAATAGTAATCTAGCCGGCTCTTCAAAATTCCTGAAGTTTGTTTGCTCTCTGCACCCCGTGGCAGTTCAAGCAGCTACTCTCCCTTTCTATTTATACCTCATT
Organism: Anas acuta; assembly: GCF_963932015.1. Lineage (NCBI taxonomy): Eukaryota > Metazoa > Chordata > Aves > Anseriformes > Anatidae > Anas > Anas acuta. The sequence goes on along the minus strand of NC_088985.1, from coordinate 29,119,385 downwards.
TCAAGTTGTGGTTCTTACACACTACGTGCAGCATGGCCAACGTGCCAGAAAAATCACATCACTTAGAAAAAGCCAGAGAAAGGCTGATGAAACTGGAAAGCAGGAGAAAAAGGAGGCAGGGAGAGTCACTTTAAAAAAAAAATAGAATAAATCTATGTTCAGAAATGAGCTAGCACAGTGCCTGTAGTCTCCAGTTCACCAAAGGGCTTAAGCACCTGCTCAATTTTTAAGCTCGAGCAGCCCTGCTGGTTTCGGTATGTTTAAAGTCACCCAGGTGCTCCAAGGCAGCGCTAGCGCAGTGCCCAAGTGGTGCTGGCAGAGGCCCTCGCAGTTATTGACTGCACATATGGCAGGAAGAGCTTGAAAGCCGCACAGCAAGTGGCTTTCAAAACCATCAGACCCACAAACAGAAATCAATGCAATTTGCTTCCAACTACCCGATCGCCGAGTCAGGCTTTAATTCCTGACCCACCTCCTTCCCCCCCCCAGCCCTATCTGATCAAGGATGCCCAAGACGCTCAGGTATTAGCACTGAAGAAAAACTCAGGCCAGAGAAGAGATCTGATGGGAATGGGAGGAGGTGTCACGTACTGCTCGCTTGTAGCCGCTGTAAAAAGTCACCTCCTGCAACACATAAAAATTCTCACAGAATTAAATCCCTTATAATCCCATTTAGCAGAAACAAGGTAGAGCAGGATGCTGGTGCTTAAGACATTTTAGTCTTTAAGAAAGTACATTTAGTTAACAAAAAAAGGAAAAAGAAACACTCCTCTTGAAAATAAATTGAAATGGGAGAAATTTTAACCCCAATTCAGATTTCTCTGGGAAGCCGTTTTTTGCTTCCTAGGCTTTTTTAAGGAAGTCACAGAGTGTAAACCCTTAAATATTTTCACTCTTCCCAAATGTTATTATTTTTATAGCAGCTTGTATACATGCTAATCTAGTCCAAATGTACAAATAAATGTGCTGAGCTAGTATTAAAACAACAACCAACTGGAGTAAGATATAGAAGCCTTTTCTCCAAGAAAATACAAACACGAGCTAAGTAATGTGTACACTGCTTCCCAAATTAAGAGTTGCTAATTGTGTTTACAACTTTTCCCAATGGGAAATGCTATCTGTGGTCCACCAGTCCACCTCTCCCTCTCCCCTGCAGCAAATGACCTACCAACTAAGTACCAGCTTTATGTTCAAGTTGGTCAACTGGGTTTTTGCTTAACCCACAGGCATTTTTCCTATTTCAAAGTTTCTATTAACTCCCTACTGATGTACCCTAAAAGAAGTTTTAAGGGCTTGGAAGCACATAAATAAAATAGACTTTGCTGGACCAGCACAGCCAAATGAAAGCCTTTCACCTGCAGTGGTGGTGATAAAAATTTTAGATGCAGCTGCATACATGGCCCCTCCATAGATTTAAGATAGCTGCGATTTCCAGCCATTCAGCAGTCCTGTGGCCACTGAGCTGCCTTGGTTACACTGAGACAAGCATCAGGACAGGACCTAGGGTTCAGGATGGTTGTTTGGGGAGTTGGGGTTTTTTGTCTTTTTTTTTTTTTTTGGCTGTTGCAAAGCCCTCTTTAGCTGGGAGGCTGAAAGAAGCTGCTAGCCTGTACAGTGATGATAAGAAACCTGGAAGAGGAGAGGGAGATGGCAAGGAAGAAAATATAGGAGGAGGGAGTGTGACTTGATGCGAAACCCTGAAGCAGAAAAATAAAGGTTTGCTTCAAAGCTAATGCTGTGTACTAAACCTTCTGCCCCTGTTTGCTCTGCAAGGTGCACACACAACTTCAGACAGGCAGAGCCTGCAAGGTGGAAACTCTCCAAAGAGTGACCAGATAGTTTGCTGCTCTACTGACAAAGTTCAAGCCACTAAAAAATGTATGAACACAAAACTGACCCGTCCTGCATGGTGTCACAACAGCAAATCCAGTCAGAGCTGGTTACTTGTCCCTTCCTAGCACCCTACCACCAACTCTACACAATAAAACTTAAAAGAACCAGACAAAAAAAAAAATTCAGAACACCATTTTTTTTTTTTGGCCCAAAGTGTTTTCCATATCTAAATGAAACTCCCATTGTAAGGAAGTGCCGAACATCATATTCTGTTTAAAAAGTTACTACGGAGGTTCAGATTGTAGCTTTCTAAAAACAACCAGCAACTAGCTCCATAAAGTTCGTTTGGCAAAAGCATCATCAGTCCTGCCCTCTTCAAACACAACACATCAGGTATTGAGCTGAGAGCATTTTAGGTCCTGTCTTGCCTACAGACGTTCATGATAAATTAAGCAGTGCTCAGTTTCATGAACAAACTGACTATTTAAAGCATGCTCATGTTAATATATGGTATTAGCATCCCCAAGATGACACGTTAGCAGGGCAACCTCACTGCACACTAGCCAAGCCCTAAACCATCACTCTTCATTTCGCTATTGGTCCCAGCTGGTAAACTTTCCTCTATTCTTGACCAGTATTCCTAAATAGCCTCGCATCTTACCAGCACCAGGATCATCCTATTCTGCCTTTCCCCAGGCTCTTTCACTGCATTTGAAGCAGTCTTTTCACCTTACATAGTGGCACTGCTCCCAACCCTCCCTGTGCGAAGCGGGCATGGGGCTGGCTCTGTGCAGACTCAGCAGCCTCACAATGGGCACAGCCCCAGCCCATCGCTGGGCACTGCTCACCATCATCATGGGAAATGGGGGGAAAAAAAGCTGGCGAAGGCATTATGTATCTTCCTCACATAGGAAAACGTTTTCCTTTGTGAGAGAGATGTCGATAAACTGAGAAACTTATAGATTTCATAAAGTGAAAGGGAAGGGATGCTGATCTCAAAAATCAAACAGATATTCTCTGTATCCCTTATTACAGCTGTGAGGCCATTTCCACTTCGGTTCTGTTCAGGTGGGATTTCTCATCTATTTCACACGGAAAAATCCCACTGAAAGCAGGCATTACAGTGAGCCGAGAACAAACACACCATAGCCTTGGCTGCTTCTGACCAATTCTGCTAACGTTCACTAAATATTCTCAGCAAACCCGCCCCACAGCCTCTCGTGCAGAGGCAGAGCCTTCCCCCCTACAATTCCTAGACAGACATTCAGAGCCCCAGAGCAACACAGCGCAGACCTTTTATTCTCCCCCACCATGATACACAGCATGACCTAACAGACATGGCATAAACATTGTCTGTTTGTTTTTACAAAGTGTGCATACATTTACAGAAGACAAACTAAACAACTTAAGACTATTATCAGGGGATAAATCAATTGGCAGCAGCCACTTCAGAAAACAACATGAAGATAGTTATTTTGGAGCAAAAATTGAGAAGAAAGCCTTTCCTTGCACCGCGACTCTGCCTCATTAGTTTTAAGGCAATCTCCTCAAATCACAAGGTTGCCCAAGCTGCTGTCAACTGGTTGCATTTCAATTCAGATCCGATCCTACGATTTTAATTCCTCCTTTCCAATAATGGTCAAAATCACTGGCAAAAGCAGCATCAATGATAAAACCACCCCTAAAAAATTCTAGCTTATTTTACTACAACGACTGCATTTTGACAGGGATCTCACATTTATTTAACACCTTTCAGACAGATGGTGGATGCCACGGTGATTTACAAATAGTGCTAATAGATGCAAATATACATGGCCAGGAACTGCCGATCTAGATACAGACACAGCACCTAAATACACAGGCAGCAAATATGCCAAAGCCATTTGTCTTGAGAACACTTTTTTTAGCGATCTGATGGCTATTGCTGGCTCTCTACAGCTTCACGACAATCCCCCACTATGCTGGGGGCTGGGGGAAGAGCTATCCTAGACCAAAATGACACCAAACCGAAGAGAGGCACATATCAATAAATTAAATCCATTCACAGTTGATTAGAAGAGGGTTTAAAGATCCAGACATGGGTCCCCCCAGAACGGGTAGCATGTTCAAGAATGAGCCTTGCTTGGTATCCAGTGATCTGCTTATCAGGCGGGACACACAGAAAATGCAACTGTCAGTAACGATCAATATACACCGTGTGGGCTGACTTTGGTGCAGGAACACCTGCCATCCCCCCAGTCCAAACCCTACTCAGGTGATGTGTGGGGTGAAGGGTACCTGACAAACAACCAAGTGCTCACACCCTTGGTGTTACGACCAAGTAACATGGGAGCAGACAGGATTTTGGAAACGTATTGGTGAGCAAGCACTTCCTCTTCAACCAAGACATGGATTTAACCCATGGCTTCCCATGGAAGCTGGGAAAGTTTAGGTTCTTCACCCAGCTGGGGACAGCCCATCCATCAAAATCCTTCCTGCCTCAGCCTCTCCCCACAGGCCAAGCTGAGGAACATTTCCATACTCAAAGACAGCTGAAGTAACTTTTCACTGCCAGCCCTCCTCTTATGCTCATTTTTAATCTCATGATGAAAAGCTAGGCATGGAAGACTTGGAAGATTTTTTTTTAAACTAAAAAAAAAAAAGGACTTTGATTTAATTTTTTAAAACACGTCTTCCTGCAAGATCTCCTTCTCCAGTCATACTTTGATAGTGCCCTGCACCCATCCAGCAGCTCACCCTCCACAGCACTCTCTAAGCAAAGATCTATTTAAGACCAATCCCAGGAGCAAAGCACACTCGGCCCCATTTTGCATATGGGCACAAACTGGAGAGAAGGAGTGATTTTCTCCGAAAATGAAGACGTGAATTCATGGCAGAGCTGGACACTGATCCCAGATCACAACTCTCCATCACGTGCAGGAACACAGCCCAAGCCTTCAGGCCACAAATACGGCCCCATTGCCCCATGCGGCACAGGGCAGGAGCAAGGGCCTGATGTATTGCGGAGCCGTGGACCTGGCGGGGTGGGCAGCACCAGCCTCAGGATGGACAATGACAAACCAGCAGGGTCCCAGGTCAACGTCCTGCTGCGGCCTCACCAGGCTGCCCCGCTCCAGCTCGACCTCCCCACCGCCAGCTATTCTGGGATGCGGTTCTGCTTCTGAAGCAGGGAGAAAAATAGCATCAAGTACAGCAGCCCCATTCTGCGCTGCTTCCCCTCTCGGGTCACAAACGCAAGATGTCAGGTCACAAAAATGCTAATATTAGAGGATAACGGCCATTTTTAAACTTCTAAATTAAACTAAGTTTGCTCGGACAGGCAGGTCATTCACCTAAACTATCCCTTGGTTTACTTTTTTTTTTTTTTTAAAAAGCTCTTGAAACAACACACGCCAGCACAGCCCCAGTGCGAAGAGGAGGAACAGGGACCACAACATCTCTACAGGGAGCGCTCCCCATCCCACCCCACACATCTTCCCCCCATGTAAGTGCACTTCCTCCCCTTTTGGTGTCGAGAAATGGCAATTTGGATGATGCCATGTCCCAGGGCATGAGGCAGCAGGGGGCTTGCCACATCCAGCACGCTTCTCAGGTCAATACAAAAAAAAAAAATGGGAATTAAACCCCTTATGCACAAAGTCAAGACGTAATGTAGAGTTCCTAAGAAGCCTTTCCATGAAGAGAAATACAAACTTCTCTAAATCCTATCCCCTAAATTTAGTGTCATGGGATTTCCTACACACTTCCCCTTGTTTATATTTTAAACTACAACTAAACTTCGCTAGAACAACTCAAGGATGACATAGAATCTTTTCAGATTAATTATCTTCATTTAAAAATCATAGGTCCCAGGAAGGAAAGAACAAAACTTGAATTAAGAGAGTTTTCCTTCTTCCAAGACCACAATGCAGTTATGAACAGTGCACTTCAAATAAGAAACAGACCCATCCCTGGGAGGCTGAAGAGAAGGTGGATGGTGTTGGGAGAAGAGCCATGGGCTCAAAGCGGATGGTGGGGTGGGTTTGGCTGAGCTGCAGTCCCAAAAGGCAGCCTCAATGTGCAGGGGACAAGGACTCAGGGGACACAGCACCACTATCACCAAAGGCTACATGTGTGTAACGTGTGTGACAAGGGATGTAAGCAGCCACCACCACCGTCCTCAACAGCGGTGTGGCACAATGAGGGAGTCTCATCTTTATTTTTTCCTCTTTTTTTCCTCCCCCTTAAAGGCTTGCTGCCTCACAAAGCCCTCAGTCACACTTGATTTTTCCAGTTCCTTCTGCACAAAACGCAGCATAATAACAAAATAAAAATGGGGATACGGAGAACAATGAGTTCAACAGATTAATGGACAGGCGCAGCCATCTTCAGCTTTTATAGCCATCAGCCCTGAAGAGCACTCCCTTCTGCAAAGCTTTGAAATGAGCCTCAGTAGTCCTTGGACCTGGCAGGCAGCTACTGACAAACACGCACCTTCCTTTCAAAACTGAATCCAGAGATTCATCTCCTGGCCATGTGCAAGTCAATCTTATCATCATTATTAAAGTTTTATTGGCACAACAATGCAAACTCCCGACACAATACGTTAACCTTGTAAAAATAACTGACAGAAGCCAGGTAATGGGAAGAGCAGGGGCGAGCTTATTCATCTCCCTCTCCCTGAAGCCGGGAGAGAAGCCTGCAGATCTCTCAGCAGCGCTGAGTCATCACGAAAGGGATTTCCAACCTCCTCCCTGCCCCCCAAAAGCCACCCACAACTTGTTGAGGACACCCTGCAAGCCCTGTCCTCCAGCCCAACTCATCGATGGGAACGCCTTCCCCAAAAAGGCAACAATTCTGTTCTACTATGCCATATTCAAAAAGAAGGAAGGGAAAAAAAATAAAAAAAGATTACAATGTCCAGGAAAGTAGGAAAGGTTACACTCAGCAGACAAGGACTCCTATTTTCACCATAGCAACAAGCCTATTTATAACATGGCCTACCTGCATCAAAGAGCAGCCACAAGAAGCTAAATGCAAGTCTAGTGGTACATTCAAGCACTAAGATGAAGAAGCAGCTCACATAAGCATGTCAATGAAACGCTTCCAATTACATTACATGCACAATTATTAGCATTTACTCCCAACCTCCTTTCTTGTTTTTCACCCAGGTACGAGTGTGCGGGGTTGGGGGTGGAATTGCGGAAGGCCCAGGTAGACGGGAGGATCAAAAGGAGGCAATCTCACGACTGGGCTTGTAAAAGGGGAGACTTCACGGCGAGGCGTTACAGGGCGAGTTGCTGAATGGTACGGGAATGGGAAGTTACTCACTAATTGTCAGTTTGCTTTTAAATAGAGTGGAAAATATACATACATAAAGACTGCTTTATTTGCCAACACAAAGTAGATATGCAGTCTTCACACCTCAAACGCCTGATAAAATTCCCCACGTTTGTGAAAGAAATCCCCGACTCCTGGAAGCAGCAGCCAGACTAATAAGCATATCCCTAGGAGTAATGCTGGGCAGGGGAACACACCTGCCTGTATCTCCAGGAGGAGCACAAGGTACTCCAGTAACAGACCTAACTCAAACAGGAGAATTCAGCTTGATTATTGGCCTATTCTATAATCTAGTGATACAATAAATGGCATCCTGACTGATCTCAGTATGATGAACATTATATAAATATATATGTTTTAAAATAAGAAATTACACATATATGTGCTAAGCCACTGCAAGAATCCCATATCCAGTCTGCAAGCTCCTGCCTGCTGCCACTTCTTTTTAAGTACCTCCATGGAAGTGCTGCTGCCCGAAGAATGGCTGGCTTTTAAAAGAAGTGGAGGGAAGATCTTTAAAATAGTCTTTATCTGCAAGAGGAGTGGCAGTCATTTCACTCATTCAGGTAGGCAACTGGTAAGAATTACTTGGTGGCTGGGAAGTGGACTACTAAAAAAGGCTCAGACAACCATATGGTACATAAAAGGGACTTAAGCCATTTATTTCTGGCATTTAAAATATATATATGGAAACTTTTTATAGACAAGAACCTTGAACAGGTGATAGCAGAAACTTGTCATTGGTGACAGAACAGATTGAATAGCAACAGACAACAAGGCCATCTCAGATGATCCCATGGCAAAGGTACCACCCAAAACTGCCACTGGCTCAGCAAACAAGTGGACCAGCTTACAGTCACTGAAAATAGATGTAATTCCAACTCACAATGACCTGAAAAGTGGTGCTGATAAGAAGCAACAAGAGGGAACTGAATTTGTGAGCATGTTAAGGAATCTACCAACTGAAGAGAGAATTCAACTTCCACTCCCTAAAAAACACTGAAGCAGTAGAGGCAAAAATGAATACTGAATAAGAAATAGCCTACTCAATCACACAAAAGGTCAAGATAATTTCCCCTTGAAAGAAAATTTACCAAGTATTACACAAACATTTTACTCTGCAAGCCTCTCTCCTGCTGAAGACAAGACATTTGCAAGACGCTCACTCCATGTTGCAAAGTATCGATTGCTTCATAACGTCTCACTTCCACTCACCTCTCAAACTGCCATGGAAGTCAGTGGCTGTCAAACCTGTGTTGTTTTGGGGTCTGCTCTGAATGAAGCAGATGACGACTAGCACAGAGGACTCTTCCAGAGCAGGTCTACTGGTCCAGACGATTAGACGGGATCTCTAATAACCACAACTGTTATCACCACCTTTAGTCAGTAAGAACAGCTGCTGCCACTGGGGGGTTGCTTTGATAGGTAGGGAAGGTACCAGGGCGCTGGTGACAAGATCAGCTTTGCCAGTTCTTGTTATGCTGCAATGGTGTTACTCCACCAGTGAAACACGTCTAACACTATGGGACAGAGTGGCTAAGAGAGGCACCCCTTCTTCCCAAACATCCCACAAACACCTGAACAGGATTCAGAGACCATGCCACAAAATGAACAGCTTCACATCCCATCAATGCAAGTATGGAAACAAAAAATGAAATAAGCAACCTCTGGCTGAAGCCTTGGTGGCACATTCTCCTACCTTGACTGCATGTGGAAATTAGCACCTTAAAAATCAGTTCTGGAATTAATTAAACCAAACTTGTACAAACCGTTGTGCAATTGTTAGATCAGGCCATGTTTCCACGATGTTTATCACACATCTGCATTACCAGATCATCCAACAGCACAGCATCTAGCCAGTTAGGGTGTGGGCACTCAATTATGTTCCTGTCAAATTAACAAGAAACCATGGTATGGAGTTTATGTCAGTGGCAGGAGGCCAGCTGATACCTGATCTGGCATGAAGTCTGCCGGGACAGCTAGGCTCCAAAAGACTTTAAAAAACGGAAACTGGTAGAGAGGTTTTGTACTAGTTCAATACTTTGCTTCCTCAGGCTGCAGCAATCTGGCTCCCTAAAATCTGATTAGCTAGACTATTAAGCCAAAAAACTTGGTTTAGCATTAGCTAAACTGTCATTTCCAGCTCCCAGCTCACAGCTACGTATTAAGACAACAATATAGACTACTGTGTTAAGAAAGCATACAGAGAGCTGCACTCAGTTGAATACGCCGATTTCTAAATCGCACCCTTATGTAAACACAAGCTACTTTGTGTCTAGATCACTTTTGAATACCGTTATTCCTATTGTACAGATGGGGAAACTGAGACAAACAACAATTAAATGAGATGCCTGAGGTCATGTCTTAGGTCTAGCAATCAGCAGAGGAATCTGGATTCCCAACTCCTACTTGTCTTTTTTAACCACTAAACCACGATCCTTCCCAGTTCAAGTATAGTTTCAAGTTCAGGGATTCACAAAATAACATGAGCAGACTTGGCCAGACATATATACAAGCTGCAACCGTTCTCAAAACACGAGTAACCTTTTAAAAATCTAATTGTATTAAAATAAATAAATAAATCACTGAAACGCACGCTTAGCTGAGGCCTGAACATTTTTCCACCAGAGAAGCAAAGCAAATACAACAACAGTGACATCTAAGTACACAGGCCGATTACAGCTTTACTTTCAAAAGAGCTTTGATTGATCTTTTTTGATAGACCTGAAATAAATTAAACTAGATTGACTCACTTGAGAACGGGCTGTAATCCTTTAGTCAGATCCCGGAGAACTCAAACCAAACCAGCTGTTAATTTAGGCTTTATAAGATAAAGCATGAGAAATCCAACCTGATGTACCCCAGAGCAATGGCTTACATCATCTCTGTAAGCAATCAACTTGCTGCTTCTTTTAGGAACTAATCAGTGCTCACTAACATGTGGGTGCCAAACTCGTTTTCCACCCCTCCAGCAGACGCTGCAGCCAAAGTAGGAGGAGAAAGAAAAAGCAGGGGACAAGAGGGTGTACTTTAAAAGATTCAGCTGTTGACTTCATGAAACACATTGCACAGGCTGTCTCAACATTGAGAAAGAGAAGGGGAAAGAAAAGGAAAAAAAGAAAAAAACACCAACCCAGTTACAATAACCATTTCAATTCAAACAATTGCTGGATCTCAGCTGGGAATAAACTGCCCAGATCAACATTCACACTTAAAAAGGGAGGCGGAGGGGAGGGAAAAGGAGTGCCTACCCATTTGAGGAACCAGATACAGAAAGGCCAGGATAGGGTAATTTATGCCCTCGCATTGAGCAAATGGCCTTAAAGGGGGTTATTTCTGCTCTCCCACTCCAATAATAAAACACGCCCTTCAATTAGTTCTCTGCCATCACTGTCCTGTTGGGATTAGTTATTCTGTTGTTTTAACACATGCAGATTTATCTCATCCTCTTATCTGAAAATCGCTCTAAAAAAATTAAAACAACTTTGCTTCACTAGAGCCCCTGTACACTGAACATACGGAGATCAGATTGGAAAACCCCTTCTTTTTTAACGAACTATGGTGCTTTAAAACTTTTTGTTTATCAACGAAAAAACAGGAATAAGGTTCTTCAAATGAAGTCAACAAAAACTGATCCATACAGCAACATCAATACAATATAGATACATGCTATAAAACGGACAGGTAGCAGGCAGGAATGCTATTCTTGACTTGACAAGCAAGCGTTGCACAGACTAATTTGGAATAGAGCAAAAGAGACCATCAGGCATGAGAGCTTGCTTTTGATTTTTTGGCTAAAATTGGTCAACATCAAAATGATGAAGCAGAACTAAAGTTCTTTTGTAATCACATGCAGCTATGTAAGTCTTGGAAATCAGTCATATAAAGGAACCTAACACAATTCACAGAAAAAAAAAAATCAACTTCAGAAAATAAAAGATTTCTAGTCATAAATCATATCCGGAGGGAAAACACACAGGCAACTCTTAAACTAAGTTTGAATTGCACTAGACCCTTGGCAATAATACCTCCAAGAAGGAGCCTTACTCCCACGAAAGGACGCGGTGCCCTAGCCAGGCACTTCTGGGAGGAAGCACAATGCAAGCGCTGTGTTAAACACATGAAAGCTCTTCTCTCGGAGAAAGCCACAGCCCTGGAGATGATGGAGGTGAGGATTATTCCAAGTGTCCACAGCGGCATTTGCAGGCTCTGTGTCAAGAGGACTACTTGAGGCAGCTCTGTGGAGTACTGACAGGGGAGGTAAGGAGAGGGAAGGAAAAAGGAAAGCACTGCAAGTATCGTGGGGCTTGAGCAAATCATTTCAGCTGAAGTACTAGTCTGGGATAAAGCATCCAACCAACCTGTAGTTCCAGTACGCTTTATTATACTACAGTTAAAGTAGAGTTTTACTAATGGACACCATGCTGGAGTTCATTGATTGATTGTTATCTTTTCAAATTACAGGAAGGGGACACGGCAAGGTCTGCTGATAAGTCACAATGCCTTTTTGTATTCCTGGAGCTAACAGTGCTGTGCAGAAACACCAAGCTGATGCTACCTGTTATCAAATACATCCGAATACATTTTTCCTGGGTGAGAATATAACTGAATAGAGTGCAAGACCTTTCTAGTGACTACTGACCAGCTTTGTTCAGGGAAGATCAATGTCCCTTGGACCAGAACCTATGTAATGACACGTGTCTGGTCACAGTGCTGCTCCACAGAAGTCACAGGTGAGGGAGAAGAGACTCCAAATGCCTTAAGATACTTTTGGAGACTACCCAGGAATAACAGAGGTGGCCTCGTATGCAAGCTTGTACTACGCAGTTTTATCCAGGAAAACAAGTACATACAAGTAAACAGCATTGCCTCACACATGTCCCAGAGGCACTGCATACATAGGAGGACTTGGTTAAGCTCTCAGTGCTCTAACAGAGCCCAGCTGTGTGGTGGCCTCAGATCTCTCACCCCACTGCCCTGCAGCTCACAGAAGCAAGAGACACCACCACGCGGGCATGGCCACACGCCAGCCTGGTCCTCAGAGGTGGTCCCACCTCAGCCAGCCACGAACTGCTATGCAATGAACAGGAGCAAGAGCCTGTGGTCAGCTTGCCATCTTTAACATCTAGATCTCTGCATACAAGCTCCTTTCAGCAGCTCAGCCAACTCACTCAACCTCTCCACATCTCACTTTGCCCACCCGTGAAACACAACCAGCACTACCCAAAGCTGTCCCCTCATGGAGGATGGAAAACTCTTTATCAGATAAATCTGGGCAGACTCCCCTGCCTCCCCATGCTGCCTGCTTAATTTTTCTTAGTTTAATCAAGATTTAAGTTTCATCCAGCTCCAACAGTTGATTTAAAAATCTCAGCTCAATTTTTAAACAGCAAGCGTGAAGTATCAAGGGGGGAAGGTGAAGGATGGCTGAGGCAGATACAATACATAACTTGGCTCCTTTCGCTGTTTTGTGTAACTTCCTGCATAACTGAAGTAAGATCCAGCAAACACTCAGAGGGAAAGTGATAAATAACCACTAGAGTAGGAAACAGAGATGTCTTCACATACCTCACCCTCTTATTTTTCTCCATCTGTCCACAAAATTTTCCCTCTGACCATCCCATACGTGGACATGCATCTACCTCCGAGCAAAACCAACAACTTGCAGGATAGCTGTAGGACTACACAGTTGGTGTCTCCTCCACACTAACAGTACACAGAAAAATATTTAGCAAAGCTCAAACCTTGGGATAAGTTCATAAAGCCATCAGGCCCTGAACTAATCAGGGACCACTTCTATCTTCAGTTAGGAATTACACAACGTTAGTTCCAGCCCAGAGTTAGCTGGAAACTTTTTGATTCAAAAACTTGTTTCCTTGAGATTCTGGGGCTCACAGGAAAGAACAAGTTCACCACCTTCTTGGGCAGGGGAGGAAAGACATGCCCATACAGAGGTATTTCACATCATTTCTAGGGAATCTGATCTTAAAGCACCGATACATGTTATAAGTTCGAGGACCTTCCTAACTGCTCAGGGAAGCAATGTGAAAGAAAAAAATAATATATATATATATTTTAAGGAATAAACTACTTCAAAGTTTTAGTTGGTTTTGGTTTAATTAACCTAAGTAACAAGACTGCTACTGTTGCCTTTGTACGAACAGTATTTGTTCATGAAATTATATTTACACAACTATTTATAAAAATTAATAAGTGAGGGTTTGGAGGCAGGTTTATAACTATGCTTAAGTCTGCAATCCAGAGCAACTACCAACATTATCCTAGACTTACAGATCACAAAAATCGCTATTCCTTCACACTGCACCATCACATGTTTGAGACTGCTGCATTATGCAGATTGGCACAGGCAGTTTGTTGTGCAACACGGGTTACAAAAAAAGTTTGATGCAAACTTTATACCCTTTTATTTGTATAAGAGCAGTGCCCAAAGGCACCAACAGAGAACAGAGTCCTTTTGTGCTAGGTACTGTACAAACAAGAGAGTGAGAAAGACTGACCCTGCCCAAAAAAACAGATGGGAGGGAAAAAGAGAGGCACAGAAAAGGGAAAAGATTTAAATGAGAGACCTGTGAATTGCAGTATAGGTGTCTAAGCTAAGTAACGCATTGCCTCTCTGACCGGGTAACACATGGGGAAGTCGGTAACACAGAACAAGTTTCCTCAATCTCCTCCCCAAAGAGTAATCTAGGTTCCAGCTACAGCAAGCATCCCTGAGGAAGCAGCAGAGGAACTTCCTACAGCATAGCAGAGTACGTCTACATACCAAGCACCGAGCCATCTCAAGTCTGGTCATTACGAAGTGACGAAGGAAACAAATGAGCTGAATTTGCTCCGCTGGAACACTGGGACACTCCCCTTGCCAGGGGAATAAAACTCCTGTTTCTAGTAGGGGAGGCTGAGGCATCAGGTTTCAGAAGCCATGGCACTTATAGCCACAGGAAAAGCTGCCAGCAGCTGAGACATAAAAATTGCTCGTCTCGGGCTTGTGGTCAGAGTTAACATTTGGGGGTATTTCCACGGACAAACAGATAAAGAGGGAATGCTTTCCTGGCAGATTTATTAATCCGTAAATGCTGGCTGAAGACACGGGGCTGTTTGGGGCGGTGGAGTCTCGGAGAGATGGATTAGCAGAAGTGTAGATGAGGTGGCCGTGGGTGCATAATGCTAATTAAATATAGTCTGCAATTTATAAAATGGGTTTGTATATATAAAGCTACGTTTCTCACCACTAATCACAAAAGATCAAGTAAAATCACCTTCTACAGCACACGGGGGGTTATACACTTATTAATTGGAACGAACCATCAGAAGGTGTTTACTGTGCCTATAAACCATACTCTCGCTCTAATGAAAGCAATGCTACATCACCAACAGACCATGTTCCCAAGGCCCACAGAGCGTGGCGAGCTGTAAAACGAAAATAAAGTCTTCAAGTACAGGAGAATTCCTTGCAAACAAAAGAAACAGACGCGCAGTGAAGTAGTATAAAACTGGCAACAGATTTCCTCCTCTTGCTGCCACTAATTTCATGCCTATCAATAAGATGAATAATTCCACAGCTCGTTTTCTGTGTAGTCTTTTGTTTTCCTACCCCATGGAGATAAATTATGTCTTCGTATGGCCTCCACCACCCAACCCGTGTCAACTATACATGGGCCACCTTGATCACTCCAGCATGTTCTCAGGAAATCACATTGCCCTTCTGGAATCGTCTGTGCTTTGCTAGGGGCAATTCATGTGCACCAGATAAAAGCCTCTCCTACTTTTCAGGAAGATATCAATCAGAAGACAAAGCCTTCTAAAAAGGTGTTTATGGTCACATCACACGTTAAACCAGTCAGCATTATTAGTTCTTCGATAATGAGTTGATAGCTTTAGTCCTCTTTACAGTATCATCATGGAGAGTCTGATGAAATTGGAGAGCTGTACAGTAAAACATAGTCCTTCAACAGCTGGTCTACCAGTAGCTGCAATCCTGCACAGTATATGAAGGTGATGGAGGGAAATAGTGAATGAATCGAGTATGTTAGATCCAGTTTCTGGTTTCTTTTGGGTGCAAAAATCTTTCCCTACTGACTCTAAGGTTATTGATGGGGACAAACAGAGTTGTCATTTCTCAATTTTATCACAGGGCTGATAGTACTTCGTGTTTCGTACACAAGTTCTGGGGTACATGATGAAAAAAACATTAGTTTTCACCTTCAGGAAGAGGTTTCCACTGCTTTCAAACACACAAAGATTTTGATGCTTTGCAAATTTAAAAAGCAGTAGTTCTTCACTTCCCCTCATTCACCAATTTTCAGTTGGGAAATTCAAGGGTCACGATGTTTTTTTTTCCTTCAGTATGTATTGTGTATAGGCAATAGGAAGCAAAAGCATTACTAGAAGTAAGTAAAATCCAAAGAGTTTCTTGTATTAAAAGTTAAATAATTATTATTTAAAAAAAAAAAAAAAAGTCATAATTACATCCCAACTCAGTGAAATAATTCACATACACAGGATTCTGAAAAAAAAAAAAAAAAAAAAAAAAAAGTTTCACCAGTTTCAAGCTACTCAACAGACTAAGTCAGACGTATCTTTCCTGAAGGGGAGATGTTCAGTCTCCATCCAGTTCATGTGGTGGTCAAGGGGAGCTATTTTACCCTACAGTAATTCTCAAGCAGTTTTTCTTATCTCGCCTAAAGATCTAACGAGCAGTGGGACTTGCAAAGAGCAAAGTTAACAACTCTAGAAGCTACTCTGAAGGTTGCTGATAAAAACCACAAAACCAAGAACTCAATTGGAAAGTAGGCTAAAGAGCACAAACTCTGAGATAAAAAGCCACTCTCGCTGTAAATAACAATGATAACAGAACCACTAAAGCAGAAATCAAAACCCTACGTACTTTGCATGTGGTTTTTGACTGCAAACCGATTCATTTGGTTCCCCTCAATTCACACACCAATGCAACCAATATTTTGCATATTGATCAAAAGGAAAACCATAACGTAACACAGACCTCAGTCACTGCATCTAACCACAGATTAGCGTTAAAAAAAAAAAAAAAGAAAACAATACTTGTAAGGCACCTTTAAATATGACGAATGCAAAAAGTTGTCTTAAATACACACAACCTAGCTTGAACTTTTTCAAATAAATCAACCAACGAGCTTACCCTATCAGCATTGCCCACACTGCATGCTTAGAACATGTTTTTCTTTTCCATTTTAAAATACACCATTTAGAACAAAAGTCAGAAGATGAGAAAACACTAGATACGAAAAGCAGATGAACACTGATACTGTTGTTGGAACTATTCGCTAGTCTATTCCTTCACATGTTGTGTGGTTAGGGTTTTGTTTTTTTTCTTTTGCATTTCTACTTGTTTGTTCCTTGATAGTAGGAAAAAAAAAAGAAAATAAAAGAAAGAAAAACACTACAGCATCACACAGACTTTGAAGTTCACACATTACTGAGGTAAAATTCACAGCCCTGTTGCTGAGATTTCGTTAGACACAGCTCTACAAATGCTAAATTGGTAGAATAATAGTTCATCACCTTTACAAATAGGCATATTATATTGTTATAAAAATGGGACTCAAACATCTTAAAATTATCACAGGTTTGGCCAACACAAAAAAAATCTGCAATCTGCTCCAAAATAATGCTTAGAAATGATAAAATCTGCTTGAATTCAAAGACCAATCTTGAGGACAAAAATACAGGTATTGTGCCTGAGCACAGTCTCTTATAGGACTGAAAGTCCTTGGCAGTACATATGGCTCAATACTTATATTCATTTTCTTGTAATTTCAAAAATATTAATTTCATTCTTGTAATTTCAAAATACTCATTTTCTTGTTTTTTTTTTTTTTTTTTTTTTTCCTTTTCCACTGGGAAAAATAAAAATCCTCCATTCCCTCAAAATTGTTTGTAAAGTTCAAAACCGTTTCTCCTTCCTCTCTTTACATACAGAAGGAAACAGCAGTGTTTCAACAGAAAGTGACAGTGGGAAATTCTACTATAAGGAGCTGCAGCAGGAAAGGTAGCACAGAAACAAATCACCCTTTACTAAAACTGCATTTTAAAAATCCAACATACCCAATAGAGTATATCCCTACTGACTTTGACTAGGATTTTCCATGAGATGGCTAAAATCAATACAATTTTTGCTCAAACTCTAAGTGGAAAAAATAAAATAAAATGTGCATGTGGTCAGGAAGAAACAAAGCCTGAAATGTGTCATGCAATCTGGCTTGGCTATCCCATTCCAAACCCTTCTGAGAACATGAAACCACAATGCTATAATGAAAATTCTTTCATATACATAATTATTGAACACAATCAGCATTGAGGAGGAAAAAAAAAAAAAAAAAAAAAAAGAAGTCCAAATACACAGCTCCCATCCTTAGAAACTGTCAGCCAGCATAATCATTCAGCAGCTTATGCTTTTACATGGGATTTTGTTAGGAAGTTAAAGGGGAAAAGAAAAAAAACTTCAGTGGAAGGGGATATTTAAAATAAATAAATAAGTAAATAACATACTTCAGAAGTGCTTTTTAATTTCTTTCATTTTATCCAGCTCTTATTTATTCTAACCACACTCCTCCAAAGTCCATTCCACCTCAGGAGAGCCCATTTTCCAAAATATTCCACCTCTGGAATGGTATTAACAAGCACTAACTCCCATTTCATAGATGTCCAAACCAAAGCAGAGACAACCAGCCCCAAGGTCAAGCAGGATTTCTGTAATGCTCAGAAGCCATCTGAACCCGTTGGGTTCAACATCTCCTGCACCCTTCCTCTCTCATTTTAAACAGCCTTGTGTCTGACACCCTGATCAGCTGAACTGTTTTTCTTAATGGACAGTCACAAGATACACGTTACCTTATTATGATACACACATTTGATACAGTCTGTAGTCTCCAAAATAAGAGCAAATCCTATGTCAGCATCTAGTACCCAGCTGACGACCACCTAATTAAAAGGTCACCACTTCTTGAATGAAGTATAAGCCCGGCGGTCCTTGTAATGCACACACGTCAGGACACCAAAAGACCCTTGATTCCTCTTGTTTGCACTTCAAGTTAAAAATATGTATTTTTAATAATTAAATAAAAGTATTAAGCAATTCTAAAGCACAGCAGCTGGCATGCTGGTTTTGCAGACTTAAAAAAGAATGACCCACAAGGGGAAAAAAAAACCACACACACGGAGTGGTGCGCTAGGCAGTCCAGACGCATTCTCAAAGGCAGACATTGTGGGAGATGAAGTTACTAGGCAGGAAAAACAGTTGCTAAGTCTGAATATTTGGTTATTCTCAGAACAGGGATTAGAAGAGGAAGTGTTGACAATGTAAGAGTAGCTACCACGAAGTCCCCGGAGCTTTGGCTGTCCCCGCTGATCCCCAGCGCAGGGGAGGGCCGAGCAGCGGGGCTCGTCCGCAGCGGCTGCGCCAGGAATGGGCTCGTGGGACACGCGGAGCATGCCAGGCGTTGTCGTTTCAATCCTGATTCCTCCGAACTCTCTGGAAGGACCGACATATGCACAGACCCCCTTTTAAGCAATAGCAGTATGCTCGGAGCCACAGCTCCTTTGGCTATTAGTGCTGAGGTGGATGTAAGAAAAGGGATAACCCCCCCCCCCTTTGACAGAACACCACATCCACGCGACTCGATGGACACATGCATTAGGTCTGAGGCCTTTTAAACAACTCGGAGCATGATCTCTTTGATCCCCTTAAAGCAAGCTTTCTCAACACGGTCTCACTGAGGCTAAATGGACTTTCTGGACAGGATGGGAACAAGGACTACCTGCCTTCCCAAAAAGGCAGGCAGGCAGGCCTCTCTCCATTATGCGGAAATGCTACCCATCCCGAGGCCCAAGCACTGAAAGAAAATTGTTTGAAAAAGATTTTAATAGCTTAGATTTAACAGATTTCAACATGAAATCACGCTTTCCAAAATTAACATGCTTTGAAGTACAAGATGACTGAAGATGAAGACTATTTTCCCTGTCCTTTAAACGAAGTCCTGCAGAAGCACTTTTGTTACCACACAGCTTTCATGTGTACCAGAAACAAGGAATTACTACACGATTCTCTAAATTCTACACAGCAGCAGCCGGTTATTTCTCTCCATCATCTATTAGCAGCACCTGCAGGTGTCACAAAACCACTATCTGACCTCAAAAGCCAAAGCTGGGACGCCCATACCTTGGGACAGGGCTTCCAGCTGGCACTGCTGAGAGGCAAATATTTCCCTTTTCCATGCTATTTGCTGCCAGAAGCTGCTGCAGAAGTAGCACAGCCCACTGCGACGACGCGAGGGAAGAATGCAGATACACAGCGATGCATGCACAGCCAAAGAGGGATGCAAAGAGTGTTGCCCCTTTATACACTACTTCAAAGTTTTGTGGAAATGACCTTAAGAAACTAACACGAGGAATTTTTTAATTTTTTTTTTGTCATTGAAAATGAGACAGAACATGTGCATGTGGCTTAGCTTTGCTGGAACCCACTGAAGACCACAAACTACAGAGTCAAGTAAATTCATTGTTCAAGCCTCTGTCGTGCCAAAGCAATTCCTTTGTGAGATTGCTCACTTGTATCCTCCTCGGTATTTGACAACTGCCGAGCACACACATTTTAGGTATTAAATCAGTAAATAAGCAGTGACAGCCTCTTAGGCCATTATTATACAACATCTACATCCTCTGGAATATGTCAATCAATCCGCCTGCATGACGCTGTGATTAATTTTCTTTTAAAATAAGGAAAGCCATAGCTGGAAAACCTCTGAACAAGTACACATTAAATACAGCCCACAAAGCAATCATGCCACGAAGAACAATCTGCGAGGAAGTCCTCAATCCCTACCCTCTATTTAAAGTATAATTTAAAAAAAAAAAAAAAAAAGACAAGAACGTCACCCCGCTTGCATTTTGACAAATCTTCTAAAAGGAAAAATAACACACGAGAAGTTGGAAAAAAAAATAAATCAAAAAATCCCCCGCACTTTTTGTGGCAGTCAGTTAAAAAAAAAAAAAGCACAATAACCAAATGCTATTTTCAATTTAGATATATTTCCTTCTCAATTTGAAAGATCAATAGTTTTAAGAAAAATACTACACCTTCTTTCTGCTCCATATGTTTCTCTTATTGGTTCATTTACACTGTGCTGTTCTCCTAATAGCAGTTAGTACATCTTTTTGTCATTTTAGCCTTCCACAGCCATTAGTGCTAACCGCTGAGACGGCGCAGCTCTCCTCTGCCATCCTGACTGAACACTGCATCTCTTTCCCCGGCTGTTCTCCCTTTGACTAATGTTCACCAACACTCATACATCATTCCCAAATTGGTCCAAATGAATTAAACACAGCTCTGCTTAACATTACGAGATTTAAATGGATTTTCTCTCTACAGGTCTGCCCCATAATTGGGTTTATCCATCTTGTTGAAGTACAGTTTACACTTGCTAACATCACGCCAATTCAAGCTACATTTTCTGCTCCAGTGGCAGGAGCGAAGCAGATTTGTCATCGGATCATAACAGGTAATTCAAACAACAATTAGTTTGATGACGGCCCGTATGTCAATGTCTGGTCCCAGTCAGCGCTGCTCGCACCCGGTGCTCTCTGAACGGTAAGATGAATTGTGCTTACAATTCTTCAATTTCAATCAGCAAATACTTACTGGGAAAAAAGCTGAACCTCGATTGACACAAAACTGTCCTGCAAGCTCCTGGCCTGCACAAGGACAGTGCCTTTTACTGCATTTGCCCAAGATAGCAACAAATGCTCAGCACTCAGGAAACAGCTCTCACACACACCTCACCCGATTCGCAAACCTGGAATGCAGCAACCCTGGCAAGCAGGTGAAAGCTACCCTCGCTTTGCAGATGAAAGGCAAGTCCTAAATTTTCGAAGTGGGTGCAAGAATAAAACTGATTTTTCTGATGGGTGCCACATACACAAACCCACTGATGGTTGCAGAGGTGATGACAAAAATCAGAGTGCTGCTGAGGATGAAGCCCTAAGCTTTTCAACCCAGGCAGCTAGCATTGGAAAGCTTCAGCCGTTAGCATTTATATATATTTGGATAGATAGGGATAGGGACCAACACCCCCAAGTCCCAGTTTTCAGTGAAATGCTCCAGCTACTAGTTCAAATAATAACATTAAAAATATTTGCAGGCAAAGTCATGCATTCTGGGTTTGAAAAGAACATGCGTTTCTTGGAGAGCTAATTCTGCCAATTAGGCAAGACATAATTTGCCTCTCAAAATCTGTTCAAGAAAGTTTACTTCAAATTAAAAGACACATTATTTTCTTAGGGCCAAGTAAATCTAATCCGCACATCCACATTTTTCAGGTTCCTTCACAAAAATGAGGTTATCTGGGACAAAGCTTTTATAATTTCAAACAGCCACGCACATCAGTATCTATAGTATTAACTATGAATGCAATCGATCCCTTGGCTATTCTTCCTCTTATTCTTTCTGGTTTAGAGGAAGAGAAAGAAAAATCACTAACAGATTTTCTGCAAAATCATTTTGTCTTGAATTATATACTAACATACACTACTAGTTGCTGTACATCATTTAACAGGAAAAATTCAGCAAGCCGACTTAAAATGCAGGTAGGCTTTTCATAATTGGAAAAAGATCTCCTCTGAAAGAAACCAACATTTAGACAGAAGTCTTGGTTTAAAAATTAAAATGTACTTAATGAGCAACAAAGATATCAGCGACTAAAGATTTTCAAAGCCAATACCAGAATACCAAAAAACCTCTCTAACCAAAACATTGTAATAGAAGATGATTATGTTCAGATCAAAAAGTAGTTAAAGTAATGGTATATAAAATATTCTCCTTCTAGAGGTGGCAAGGGGAAATTCGGCACAGATAGAAAGCAGAGACACTAAAACCTCACTGGAACCTGGAAAACATCATTCTGTTTTTCTGCACTAAAATTTAAATCAAATACAAATCAATGCCCTGAGAAAAATTACAGTATTCTGTCTGTTGTTTCTGGTTTAAGTTTTCTATTCAAATACCACCATTACCTTTTGTGTGCCCCCAACAAAAGATATAAATACTTCTTTCATTTTCAACCTTTTTTCTTGTTATTATTTTATTATTATTCCAATGCATGTTTTGTATACAGAGACAAATCAGACACATGTCCTGATGCTCATCTGAAGAAAATCAGGAGAGAGCCATTGTTGCATGCTTTTTTTTTAAGCAGAGTTACGACAGTTCACACAATCTTTGGACAACACACATTTAGCAATTCTGCATTTGTTTTTTCATCATGCTGGCCTTTCAGTGTAATTCTGAGCACCGGGAACAGCTCCAAGTGTCTCGGGTCACTTCTGAAAGTACAGTTGGCACCGATCCCACAGGTCATTCCCTTGGAGGGCTTCCCAACATCTCAGGAGCACCCAATCAAAAACTCTGAAAACACTCAAAGACATCAATTCCCACACAAGCCCATCATCTGGTGATTTGTGCCCGTCAAGCTACGAAGAAAGAAAGCCCGATGCCCTCAGCGCTTGGCAGATTAATGGGCAGAAAGAGAACACGGCGTCTCCGCAGCCCTCCCTGCGCTTGACCCAGGAGGGCTGGGCAGGGAAGGGGTGGCAGCAGGCAAGGCTGTGGCAAGAACCAGGACCCAATTTTGCAAGCGTTACTCCTGTCCCACTGAAGGCTGTGGGTATGGGGCAATGTTTCTGGGCCAGACCCTTATCACCCTTATCTGCAGCGAGGCAGCGATGCTTCTTGCATCCTTGTGCAAAGCAGGCACTTGATGGCACAGTGGGGGGAACGATCTTGGGAACGGGTTTATTTTTGTCAAGCTGGCACGGGAGCAAGGTGCAGGTTTGCATGGGAGAGAAGGGCAGGGGTCACAGCAGAAAAGTAATAATGGACTTCTGGGTTTGGTCATCGCCTGGCACCTGAGAGCCAGCAGATTCCAACTCTTCCAACCGGTCACTCGCAGCCAGGAAATGCCCTCTCTCTCAGTCATCACTCCAAATAATAAATATTTATTTATAAATTACACGCAGCCTGTTCCCCCCAGCACGAGGCTGAGCAGAGCAGAAATAAGAGCCACACAGCCCACTAATCATCGAAATAGCTGTGAAAGCAAACCAAGGACCACGCACCAGGCAATGAGCCCCATGCAACTGAGCTCCAATAGCACCAGGAAGAATCTCCAGCATGCGAGAAACGATGAAGACCAGGGGAAAGTTTCCGAGTGCTTCAGATCAGTTGTCTCTTACAAAAACAGGGAGACTGTTCCCAGGTTGTAATCCCTCAAAAGAGGAGACTTCCTACTCTATCACCGAGCAGGCTCGGCTCCAGCCATGGCACACAGGTATCGGGTTGACACTCTGGCACAAAACGAGACCGGTGCTGACAGTGCCTTGGATGCAACTTTGGGGACAGTGCAGCCAGAAGTCTACACAGCGAGCAGGAACTGAGCTGAGCACCTAATAAGCAGATTTTTTTTTTATCACTCTTTTTTTTAATTTAGTACATCTCAGCTATCACTATCAGCCAGCGCAAAGCCTCAAAGCCAAGCAGAATAATGCATCCTCAGGCTTTTGTATCCCAGCTTGTCCTGGCGGCCTCCATTGCAAATCAGTTGTCGTAGCTGGAGACTGGACTCGAGAAGCCGATTAAACAAAGCTTGCCCTGCTCCTGTCTGACGCAGCGCTCCCTCGTCCAGCTCCTCATTAACGGGCCTCATGGATATCCACTGTGACTGCTAGCTCCACTGGCTGTTGAAGGGCACACAGCATCCTGGCAAGAGGCCGGATCTGAAAAAAATCTGGCTTTTTAGAGCGGTCAGAGCCCTGTCACAGAGCCGTGCGGGCTGCTGTGCTGAAGCCGTTCTCCCAGCCCACGATGGCAGCCCCGCTGAGGTTGGCCTTCTCGGAAAAAACAGCGGGTGCCGGACCAGCTGAAGACCCAGCCTGGCTTTCAGGTCTTTTTCAGGTCTTGCCATCACAAGGCCATCCCTGTCTTGTGAGGCAGGGTCCCCAAAAAGCAGCCCTGGCACAAAGGGCCTCAATCCACAGACATAGCCCATGCCTGTACCCCTTCACAGAGACCGTCGGCCAAGAGCTGGCCAAAAAGGCACAGCAGGTGAAGAAGGCCTCACTTTCAGGGCACAGCAGAAGACCAGAGACAAAGGCTGGTGTACACTGTCTCTTTTTAAAATACTTCTTAAAAAAGAAAATGCAGAGAAAAAAACACCAGCTTCACCAAGGCCAGGATGCGACCCAAGCTTGTAGAGCTGCCCTGAGGGAAGGCAATTAGTCTCACTCAAGGGATGCCAAAAAATTTAGCAGAGCATCCATAATCACCCTGAAATGTTCTCTACTAGCAAAGCTTAATGGGTTTATCATTTATTTCTCAGTTAAGTGCTGCTTAAGTTGACCAGGGAGTGGATCCATATTGTATATTGATTAGGCAATAAAAACACATTAAAAAACAAGTCGGCCTGCCGACAAGAGCATCATCCGTTTCCCTCTGCCAGGCAGGGTGTCTGCTCGGACAGGCCGCCACACCTTCGCTCCACCTCTCCTCGCAGTTCAGCTCTTCTGCACAACACTTTTACACAGTGAATGAATTCCTAAGGCTACTTGTAAAATTACTAGGTGCAGCCTTGTTAAACATTCATTTGGACCAAAGACAGTAAATTAAAATCACAAAGCGAGTGAGCACCAAGTGCCGTGCTGTGACCAAATCTAAACAAACAGGGCAGTCCATCAGTGACTTATCCCTCAGCCGCTACTCCAGGTCGTCCATCCCCACTCTCCACACTCACAAGGTCTCCCACAAATCAATAACAAGGCTCATTGATTATTATTGGAACAGGATTACACCCTTTTCTACTTCCAGGTCAGAAGGCACAATGAGTACAAGCCACCATGTATTTTGTGAGACCACATCATGACTTTATTTATGCCATATGGGCAGTTATGATTATTCCAAGGAATAATGCTCATTTATTTCAGCAACAATCTGACAAACTAAATTTATGCTGCACCTTTGGCCTCCTTGCCTGAACTCTGCTCAGCAATGTCTCTCAGCTGGGACTACTTCTAAAACACAAAAACAGTTTTCAAACCGCCAGTGTTTCTTGGATATTGTTTTGTTTAGATCCACTACAAAAGGGCATTTTCTCATTCTCCACTCTTCCATTGTCCTCCCCTTCTCCTCTTCCCCCTTAAGGTGTTGGCCACAGAAAATCAAGGACTTTAAGTTATATTTGTTGTGTGCCCTCTGTGAGCACTGAGAGTTTGAGGCATTACCAGGGCTGGCCCAGGAAGCTGCATTCCACCACCAGCTGAGGGAGGCCGCCTTTTGGACCCTAGCAAAGCACCCGAGAAAGCCAACAGCTACAAACACTCCCTCAGGATCTTCAGACGGGCATGACCAGCCGTCTAGGAACGTCACTTCACCAAAGTCACTTTGATTACAGATATCCTCATACCGCAGTCACACTACAGCATCCATATCACCCCAGGATGTGTGTGTTTTATGGACAGCAGGCAACACAAATATTATTAATGCTATTTTGGTATTTCAGAAAAAGAAAGGCATAGATACAGATCCACATTTTAAATATACGTATGGATGTGTATGCATGCACACACACACAACCCCCTTTGCCACAAACAAAAAGACTGGTTGTCTGAAGGCGTTATAAATGCCCTTTACAGCTCATTTCGTCTGGCCTTCATAATCTCACCAGTGAGTTTGCCACTTGTAAATATTCCAAATTTATGCCAATAAAATCTTAGCAACCAACCAGCCAGCCTATATATATCTATGCATGGAGCCATTAACGTCCATTCGTGGTTTGTTATTCTTGTGAAACATCAGCAGGGGAAGGGAGGAGGAACACGGAAAGTCCAAATCATGTGTCCTTACAAAGGACATTGATCACTCGGTAAGTTGGGAAAGTGGAAGCTTACAGCCCTTTGACAAGACGCAGCTGCTCCACACCACTTTTCCTCATTTCAAAACCGAAAGCATGGCAGAGAAGAAAACGTCAAGGACCAGAGAGTTAAATGTAGAAACTGATGTCGTGTCATGCTCTCATAAACGGCCTGGATACACCTACAGTCTTCCTTATGACAGTCATATAAACATTATACTGGGGCTGTATACAGGAGATTAAACTGGAGGGGAGGGAAGCTTCGCATGTGTCATGCTACCAAAGGTTATTTTAGGATCAGCTTAGAAGCTGAGTAGTGGGTGGCAGCTGATTAAGTTACCACGGGCATGTTTAAATATCATAGGCCCTCATCGGGACCTTTCTTAAAGGGTTGTGTCTGCACTGTGACCTGAGGTGGGAATTCGGCCTGCGGAGCAGTCCACTTCCACAGGTCGATGACGTTTCTTCCTGGACACTCCCTCAGAGCAGGACGCACCCAGGGCATGTACATTTTTGCTTACTGGCCCACATTTGTTCAAGAAATAATGTCAAGGAGTACACCGGAGAGTTGAGCAGGATATTCCCAGCAAGGACCTCCCCACTGCATCACGAACCACTGTGAATCATCACGAGCACAAAGAATACTTGGGAAAAGAGGGCATGCGAGTATCACATGTGATCCTATATGGCCATATCATCACCTGAGTTGTGTTAACCTGTCAGCCAGCACAAAATCAGTTTTGCTACACCTCTGTGCATCACACAACTCTCAGAAGAAATTCGGCCACTACTTTTAGAGTCCCAGCTCCCACTGGATCACACCGTTTATAATTCTGCAGCTGAAGAAGGGCTTTGGAGGAGTACAGGCCCGTTTGCCACGGATTCAAAAGAATCCACATGTGAGAGATTACATACATTACTTATTTAAGAAATGTCTCCATTCTCCCATATGACTGTCAGTCTTCAGAACTGTTAGCCAGAAGAACAACAACACAACCTGGTCATAGCGATGCCTGTGGCTTTAGATCACCAAGCAATGCTGCAAGGGTTGTCTTTAATGATTTAATACTAGGTCACTTCGAGAAAATCACCTGGCATGTTCATACAAAGGGTGACCACTAAGCAGGGCACCTAATGGCAGTGATATTCTCTCATACAATGAGACAGGTCCTCCCTTAAAAATAAAGATCCTTCCAAATGACAGAAAGGGGGGAAAAAGGCACTTGATTCTCAAATGCTGCCACAGCCTCAAATCTGGGGGGGGTAAGAAAAAAGTATATATATTAAATATGTACATGTGCCTATATGTAGATACATACACACATATGTAGATAGAAAATAGGTATTTAAGAGTTTCCCCATCAACCTCTTCCAGATTTGTACACCAAATCTCTGGTTCACCATCAGATCCATTTAAGTATTTTCAAGGCTTCCAAAGTGTTTCAGTGCTACTCAAAAAAAAAATTGCAAACATTTACTGAAGCTTTTAAAGAGAGCTTTATGTTAAAAATTGACTGTTACCTTGAAGGTAGCTAATTATATCTTCATAAATCTGTAGCTATTAAGCCATACAAATAAAAAAATCACTAACAAAAGTCAGTACTATTTTAGTTCATATGTACTTCCTCTCCCATTTTTAACTGTTCCATGATTTTGGTACCCATCCATAACTACACAGATGAGTTCATTTGCTTAAAGCCATGTACTGCAAATTCTTGGGTGAACATCTCCATCTGTCAAATTTTGCACACATAGAAGTACAAATGAAACTTGAACTCAGTTTGGGTGGGCAATGCTCCCTCAAGTTGTAAAAGCATTCAAACAACACCAGATGTTAACTGCTCCTCTGGCTTCATCATTTAATAGGAATCATCTAATAGGACATCCGTTCTTGGCTTTTTTCAGCACAGTAAGATCATTCATCACGCAGCCACATTCAGCTGCTTTTGGCCCTAAACCCAGCTTAGAATCAGCTAGAACAGGACCCAGGTCTTTTCTGGGATCACAGAGAACAAGATGCCAGGTGCTGCCCACCTTCCCTGGTCAAGCTTTCCTGATAAATGAACTGCTTTACACCTTAACAGAGAGGAGTTATTTAGTTGCACAAAAGGGGTCTCCAATGAACTCCACAATAATTTACCCAATACAGCTGTTATCCAACAAATCATATACAACATATGGTACTTATACTGACTGTCCCGTATGCAGCCTGTCCCATACAAGTTTCCAAGGCAGGCAGGCAGATATTGCTGCTGATACAGTAACCAAACAATAGGAACTGGTGCAAGCAAACTGTTACAATCTACATCAGTAAACAAAGTGAGGAAAAGTCATACCAATGCCAATTTCATCATCCACTAGTGCAAAGTGTATGCGCTACTTCCAAAAGTCAAAAAATTATCTTTTAAAAATTACTAACCAAGGAGAGGGAGAAAATTAAGTTTTTCACCCATTAGGTTTCATTTGTTTCAATGAGATCTACACAAGTGAAAAGGCAAAGAACCACTAACTTCACCACCTGCCAGAAAAATGTGCACCTCAGCCATTGAGAAGGTTAATCTACAAAATGTTAGGACAACCACTATTTCCTATCTTAGTGGAACTACACTCTTGGACAGGAGAATGTCACGCTGCCCACCAAAGAGAAAACTATGCATCACCCATGGCCCAAACTGTGAAACCTCATTCGTTGAAGAATTCTTTTTAGCAACCTTCTGGAACAGCCTCAAATCGGTAATACGTGCTTCTTTCCATAATCCTAAATTAATGCTTAACATACAACTGATTGCTTCTCCCTGACCTGGAAGATAACTGACCTTCCCCTGCACACATGCACAGGCACAATTACACTGGTGCATAAGCAAGATGGGGAACTACTCATTCCTGCCTTGATCAAGCAGTTCCATACCTGAGACTTCTGTCATGCTACTCAGCTGAGTAATTACTCGTTGGAAAAGAACAGCAAGTAACTTCTGAACAATTTCACAGGCAATGGCCTTTTTCTCCCCTCCTACATAAACTTAAATACCAAATACCAAACCTATTTGTAGCAGTGAAGATTAGTTCGAACAGGCAAATCACTGAAAGGATACACTTTCAGATCAGTTTATCTAACCGCTAATAATGATTGCTACTTATTATTCTGCTGCACCCCAAATGCACAGAGTACTTAAGATAACAAAGTTTGCATCCTTGCCTGGAGGAACTCCCATAAGCAGGAAAGAAACCAAAGATGAAACTGCAAGAGAAACTGATCACAAGTGACAACCACTTGTGACAGCGGGGATGTGGACCTGGGCTTTCAGCCTGCTTGTACCTCTTCTAGCCCTTACTGGAATCCCCCAAAGGAAGATGACCCACTGCTAGTTATTCACAAAATTACACAAATCTGTAAGTCTGCGTATCAACACAAAAGAAAAGCAGAAGGAGACATGCTACAAATTCCATGATTTGATCCTCTTGACTTTTACAAACGTTCTTACAATCCTAAGAGGGTTACTCTGGTGGCACGAGATAGCAGGTCACCCTAGGAGACTACACACACAGGCAGCTTCAGAGAAAAATAATTCTTAGAGTCACACTGCCCAAATCCCTTGATTTTGCCTCTGCCAAACAGAGCACACCTCGTGCCACTTGCTGACTATCGGGATGCAATTGGGGTTGGTGGCTGTTGGCACCACAAAGCAGCACATTGCCCTGCTACCTCAGCTCCATGCAAACTTTCAGGTTTAGGTGCAACCAATTTGAAGGCAAGTAGTATGCAAGAAGATTATTTCCAACCAGCTTCACATAGCTATACCTTGAGAAGTGACTCCATGAAAGAGGTATGAGGGTGAGGTAGGGAGGAAAGAGGAGTGTAATGTTTATTTCCTTTTAACTTTCCATTTCATATGCATTCAGTGCCATGTCTGAACACGTTCAGACATTTCTTCCCCTCCTCAGTTACCCTTCTTCCAAACACTTGTCCTACAAATTATATCTGGGATCTGAAAATTAAGCTGAATTCTTTCCTTCTCTTTCTTATGCACACAGAGTAATAACGAGACTTTGCAATCCAAATTCTGTACTTGTGTACACCTGTGTTAACCCCATTGTCTTCAAATTATTCCCTTAACAATGGCTGTGGGTTTGTACAGGTGTTGAACAAGCCCCGTAATTGGAATTTAACAAACAATTCCAACAGCAGGGGAAAAAAAAAAGTGAGAATTCAACTCGCTCCTTGTGGCATTAGCTAATATGTTCAAGTAGCAGTAAAAACAAAACCAAATTTAAACGGCATTTAGGCGTGTGCAGATGCTGACAGGCAACTCGTGAGACTTCCAAGAACTGCAGTTTTTCTACTTAGATCCACAAATCAGAGCAGTAGCAGGGACCATAAATGAAAGACTTTTGCTTCTCATTTACACCATCTTCACAGTGTTCTCTGCAGTTGTCTTCCTGCTTCACCAAATATTTTGTTTCCAAAATAAACTTGGTCAGCTCCCCCTTGAGACCACAGATTTAGGCCACAACCCTACAAGCCCAGATGCGCAGACCCAGCTGGGCTAAGAGGGGCGACCCCTTGGAAGGCCAAGGGGGACCAGGGTCCACACCTGCACCACCAGCTCCCAGGAAGGGAAGCACCTCAAAACCCTTACCAACACATCCAGAACCAAGCCCAGAGGTAGGCAGAAGAGCAAGATGGGGCCAGGCAGGGAAGCAGGCCTGAGGAAACACCAAGCAAGAGGATGAGGGCATCGCCTGCTCCACATCTCCGCCTGAACTCAACAATCACTTCTCCAGGCCGAGTGGTGTGTTTCCCAACTACACACATAGCTGGGAAATCAAATGAGAGCTTTCTGCTGTCATCTGAGCTACTGCCTGAGACCATGCCTGAAAACCAGCCCTCTCTCTCCACGAACCAAGCTGCAGCCAGGACATGGGCTGGAGATATACTTAGGGTTTGTTGCTACAGCTAACTTGGTCACAACAGCCTGAAAGGAAGGTTATCCGGCTGGCAAATGAAAGAGATCAGTGACTTTCTAGGGCCAGCAATTACTCCTTAGTGATGCAGAATTACTACAGAGCACTCATTACTGAAGAGATGCCAGTTACTGACAAATTACCAAACTGAGAAATTAATTACCAGCTGAGAAAATAATGCACAAGGGATCGGACTGAAAAAGCCATGTCCAAGAGAGGTCCATAATTTGCAACGCATACATTCTAATCAACAATTAGTCCTGGTACAATTAGTACCACACTGGGTACTCTTTCAGGATGGCAGACATCACAACTGGTCTGCAAGCCATCAATGGCTTAGATGAAATAGCATCATCTCAAAAAAATGGAGACATTGTTCAACCTGACCGTGACATCGTCCAACATACAGACTTGACTCTATGCTCCAGCACTGTACAAGCAATTCAGCATCACTGCCAGGAAAATCCTCATCTCCTCATTCCTCCCTGCGCGTACAAGGAGAGCTCTGGGTGTTCAGAAAATCCTCCCCTATTCCCACACCATGCTCAGGGACAACACAAGTCAGCTAAAGGAGCGCCCGCTCTGAGGAAGCACTTTGTGTACTTTGCTGAATGTAAGCAGGCATTTTTGCAATGCAAACGCAAAAGACGAGCAATTTTTCCACAGCTTTTGCATGCTAGGGGCCAACCCTATGAAAAATAAATCTGATTTTTTTATTTTTGCTTAAATAGAACAGAGATCTGGCCAAATTCACCATCATCTAGTGGAAAATAGTCGGGGGGTGGGGGGTGGAGAGGGAAAGAATGACGTGTGTACAAAAACTGCACATGACCTCAGAGCTACAACTTTCACAGCAAAGAGTATTTATTAGCTTCAACTGCTTCTGTAACCAGTAGCAAGACCTCCTTTTTTCCTCTGGTCCGTTTTCAGGAACCTGTGCAGAAGCTGGCTGATCCCAGGTCTCCATGGGAGAAGATGGGGGACAGGAATTAAACATTCAGCATTCGCTGGGGCCCAGCACAGCACCTAACCAGCTATGCCACAGGCCTTGGGGGCAAGGCAATACAGAGCAACACATGGCAGAACAAAAGACATCAGCCTTAAGGGCTCCTCTCTCCCAGCATTTAGATGTAAGGGTAATGTAGGGCACAAACACAACACTGGCTGAGCGATTAAGCAGAATAGCCAAGGTGACTACCTCCCAGACTTCACAAAGGAGATCCTACATTATTTGGGGGACAATAAATAAAAGGCAATCACTCAGCCTAAACAGCTTGGCAAATAGACATCAAAATGACCAACTTTGCACTCAGGACAATTATTGAAAAAATAATCAAAGTGCTTAATATTTTCTGTTCTTTAGAAGTAAAGTCTTGCAGGAAATTTAGCAGTCACATTTTCTTCCTCCAGTGAGGACATCCATGCTGCTAACTTGTTAATGCACTCCCATTTTTCTCTGACCAAGAGGAGCCCACGTCAAGGCCTCCAGACACTTCTGCAATGCACACAGCAATGACTGTGATTTTTACAGTTTTACTTGGCTTGTTCACAAGACCCAGTCTCATGTAATCCATGGGCCTGATCCTTCTCCTAATAAGAGCAATGGCAAAACTCCAGCTGATTCAGTCGTTCTGGACAGACCTTGCAGTGGCAAGAGGATAAACTTTAAGGGTCCGAGCCTTATTCATCTACTGTTCTTGCTTCCACAAGTAATCCTATTAAAATAAAGGGGACCACTCCTGAGAGTCAAAGATGCAAGAAACAGACTAAGAAATATTCGGGGTTCCCCCTCCACCACAGCACAAGCATGATTCTAAAAGCATCATCTTATTTCTATACATCAAATTAGAGCACTAATCAAAAATAAATTTAAAAAAGAAAAAAGTCTGAAAGTGTCATTCGAGGCAAGCAGAAAAACCACAAGTCCTTGTTCTTTTAAAACAAGGGCAATCTAACGATGAGTAGCTGAAAATGTGGCCACACACACACACTCCTTCATATACACATACATACACAGAGGCAGTTCATCAGAAGTGAATCACAGAGAGAAAGATGAATTTGAACCCTTTATCCCCTGTCCTTTATAAAGGCTGCCACTCAGTAAACGGAGATTGCTCTAATTACTGTGACAATTCTGCACCCCGTTCAAACAACTTTTGTGTTCTGGACAGGTTTCTCCGCGAGTTTGAAATTCTTGGCCTGAGAACCACTCTTGTCTAAAAGAGGTTTCTCGTTGCAAGCACAGAATGCAACACTAACAAGTTGTCCCTCTTTTCAGCTCTTTTCATTCTCCTCTTTTCCAATTGCCTGATTCAGAGCTTAATGGAAACTTGTCAAGGCTTTTCTTCCCACAAACCCTGTAGAGCCCCAAGGCAATCTGTGCACAGAGTAACCACAGGAATCTCATATTGTCAATTAAAATTGAATAGACACCTGATAACTTGAGTATACGTTCACAAATAATATACATCACATGCATATACACAGATGTGCACATGCAACCCGCCAGATAACCACGCTTTGGACACAGCAGCAGCTCTGCGACATTCCCAGTCCCCTTTACAACCACCCAGCTCCTAATTTTCAGTTTTTAATTTCATAAACATGAAATGACATGAAAGCACTTTCACATATTGTAGTTGAGCAACAGATTTCAATGGAAAATAAACTTACTACGTATACCAGGCATTCGGCCTTTAACAACCCTGGGGATTGTAAAAGTATTTAGCTGCTATCCAGACAAAATAAGCTCTATGGATATTCTTTACATAGCGGTTTTGTGAGCAGTACAGAAGTTCGGTTTGTGACTAGCTCCTGTAAAGACTTTTTTTTTTTTTTGAAATGAACACATACACGTTTTAATCTACATTTTATGATGTAGTTTAAGAACTAAGAAAAAGCCCGTAGGGGAATATAACAGGGATCAGAAGTAAACTAAGGCATTCAGTTAAAAATAATAATAATAAAAATCTCAAAAACTTGACTTCCAGACAGAGAACTATAATCTGTAACTCCTTTCAAAGGGAGAAGATCTCCTTGCCAATGTCTCAGTGAAAACAAAGGTAGAAACAATGACTGCTGTTTTATTCTTCTGATACATGCATTCAAGGTCATACCTTCCCTTGGATTCTTTAATATTGCCAAACATTTATAATAGCGTAATTTCTATAGCAGTCTGTTGAGCCTGGGCACAGACCAGTACAGCGACTATATGCCATGTTCCAGACCTCGCCTATGTCAGAATAGCGGCCCTGGTTTTATAAATCTCTTAAATCTAATTAAGCCAATGCAAACCTCTTACTGTGTATGCTCCCAAACCAGTTCACTGGTTTAACCAAGTTAAAATTATTCAGGCTAGGGTTTAAAGTAGTTCCAAGAGAACCTTTATTAAATATTTGCATCAGTTAAAAACAGAAATCAATGCAGTGACTTGTCTCTAGAATAGAAAAGCCTATAACCTCTTGACTCTTCCAGGTAATTATTTAAGGAGTCACTGACTCCTGCAGAGGACTTTGGAGTCCCCACCTTTTCTTGGGCTACTTTTCCTTTTCCTAAAATAGGAGGGGTTGTTACCACTGTATTAACATCTAAGAATCTCTCATATTTCCCAGAAAGTCCCATTTGCAGTAATTTCAGTTCAGTATTTTCTAAATATTCCTTCCCACACTTTTTGGGGGGAAGTGTTTTTGTTTTGGTTTGGTTTGGTTGGTTTTGGGTGTCTCAGCTGCAGCACCACCACTAGTGAATTAAAAAGCCAAGCCAGATTTTGTTGTATCCAGCACCTTTCACACCACAGATATCTGGAGAGCCCTACAAACTGTGAGATAGATACTGCTCGCGCACAATTATATATTCATGCTTGGTAGCCGCTAAGCATGCCATCGTACTTCCCACGGAGCCTAGGGCATTAAAACCTGTTCTGCTGAGAGGGGAAAACAGTTAGTCAGGACTAACTGTGTCAGGAGGACTAACAAAATGGTTATGGGACCTGCAGCATCAAAGGGTCCCTCCTGAATTCAGCTTCGCTTCCTGGCTGGATACCTGCTGGCCTCCAGGACCCAGACACCTGACCACAGCCAGAAGCTGGCCCCACATCTTCTCCCTCCTCATACTTCCTTCAGCAAGAGCATTTCAAACACAAAGACATTCTCTGCTCACCAAAGCCTACTC
Organism: Anas acuta; assembly: GCF_963932015.1. Lineage (NCBI taxonomy): Eukaryota > Metazoa > Chordata > Aves > Anseriformes > Anatidae > Anas > Anas acuta. The sequence goes on along the minus strand of NC_088985.1, from coordinate 29,084,151 downwards.
GTCTCCTACAATTCCTATCATTTCACTGTCATCGTTTTCCCTTTGCTGAAACCAGCAGCATATGAGTCAGAGAACAATCATTAACTTTTACAACTTCCATACAAATCCACCTACTCATATTAGAAAAGCAGTATTGACATGCAACACAGCCTCAGACCAAATCCTGATCCTGCCAGGATGCTGCGCGCTGCTGTGGGAAAGTCAGATACTGCAGAAGCAGGAGCTCATTTAAGAAAGTACCATCGGAAACAACTTTTTTTTTTTTTCTCCTCTTCATGAGCGAAGGACGCTGCAGAAGAAGCAATATATCAATGTGACGTTTAGTTTAGTTCGGCTTTTTCAATACCTTTATCCACTTTTGAAGAAATTGGCCATTGGTTCAAGACACACGGGGCCTGATCCAAAGCCCTTCGTTATTAATAGAAGTCTTTTTTCCACTGACTTCAATGGACCTTGGACCAAGCCCAAGGAAGACAAGATTTCACAGCAGTTAGAGTGACACACATTCTCCGGATTCAAAAAAAAACAATACACAGCATTTACGATGTTAATCTGTATAGCGTAGTTTTGTTTGTGGGTATTTTTTTTCCTCCTTTTTGAAATAGGCTCTAGGCTGTCAGATTAACACACCCAGAAAGTCTCTCTCTGAAGTTGGAAGGAATTATAGGCAGATACAGAACACCACAGTCAGACGTCGAATATTCCCAGTATTCCCCCCTACTAGAATATAAAGCATCCTCTACCACAACGTATCTCACAAGCTGCTGCACCCACCCTTTAAAGTGTCCCATCATCACACACTCCTCCAGGAACAGCTACAATATTACTCGTAATGAATTAATTTGTATTAATATGGCCATCACGTGCACTTCCATATGAAACCCATTGTCCTGGAGCATTAAAAAAAAAACTCACTAAGTGAAGTAACGCGGTGCCCCTATATTTAGTTTAAAGAAATTTAAAATAAATACATTAAAACAAAATTGCTAATATCTTTAGTACATCATAATTGGCGCAGCAAGCAGAAACCCAGTTATCTTCTCAGTAAGTATTTATAGCAGCACCCTTCCCCATTCATTCCACATTTTCTTAGAGAATCTGCTGTACCCTACATCTGCAATTCATTGACTTTACAATTTACCACATGTTGAGATGGAGAGGTCTCAGCTCCATTTGAATCACTGCACAAATATGCAAGTGATTTATCGTTTTAAAACTGAAGACTGCAGAAGAACGACTCCACTTTTCCTGAACATTACTCCTTCTGGCAGACCATGAACAATTACAGTTCGTACTAATTAAGCTCTGTAAATGTGCTGTGCCCTGCTAATGCCTACCAGGCCTCAAATTTAGTTTCATGAAGCCAAACTTCAGCCAGCAACTTAACTCATTCGGCACTGCCCAGTTGCCTGCGTGTGACCCCACAAGAGCACGGGTCGAGGCTTTCGCCTGTCGAAAACAAAGGGGGGAGCCTGGGCAGGTTTTGGCAGAAGGAATTGGGCCAGAGGGAGGGGGTGGGAAGCATGGTGGGACAACGGGGACATCGCTGCTGATAACCTGCTATGAAGGGCCAACACCGCCCCAGCCCTGCACGCCGGTGGTAAGGGATTCAGATCTGTCCCCAGGGGCCAATAACTCACAGCATTCCATTGATTAGGAAAATGCATAAAACCTTCAACAAAACTGTACAGTTACTTGTGGAAGGGCCACATTGACAGCCCCCTCATTTTATTTTATTTTGTATTTTTTTTTCCAGTCAGGTTTTACACGACCAGCAGAAGAAAAAACATATGGGTGAAGGAGCCACACACGTAACCCTGCGTTTTTCTTCAATCAGCATCCGAGCGCGGCCGTAACCTACAGGGAAACCGAAATAAACTGCTGAAGAAATTAAAGCTCGGAGTACTACCTAGGCACATTTGAGTAATCACATTACCGTGTTAACACGCACACGCACGGCACAGACAAGACAGCAGCACGTCAGCCCCAGCCGTCCACTCGAGGGAAGCACGTTCAGCGGGGAGCGCGCTGCCTCGCTCCCTGGGCCCCTCGCTTCCCTCACGCCGAGGAGCCAGCCCCCAGGCCCCAAGCTTCGCTTCCCCTCCAACCACTCAAACAACGTTGTTCCCTCCGCCCCAAGTTTCTGGGATTTCTCCTGGCGCTCCCTCCCATGTTCTTCCTTTGTCCTCCGAGCACTCCCCGGCGGCCTCTAGCTTCGCTGCTCCCCCCCGGCGCCCCCTCGCAGACCCCGCACGCCCCAGGCGTTGCCCTCCAGCAGGGCACCAGGCTGCTCCCCAGGGCTGTCCCCCGTGTCAATCCATCGTTGTGTGCCCTCCCCTCGTGTGGGCAGTGTAAGGTCCCTGTTTTACACATGCACAAACAAAACCCACCAAGCAACTGCCTGCATTCCCGAGCATCCACCTTTCACGTTAAACCTGATGGCTCCCCCCCCCCCCGGCCCCAACCCTGCGTGGCTCAGTGGGATGTAAGAAAATCACAGGACACTTCCAGGTGTCACCCTTCTTTAAAGGCTTCTATTTCCTAGATACTGACACAAGCACAATTCTGCTAAGACCTCGGCAAGGGACAGGGCTGCGCTCGCTTCTCCAGGCTGAGCCAGCCCCTCCGGCACCGCAAGCGTTAATTATAAACTTCGGAGCCCACGTAAAAAGCACAAACATAAAGCAGCACTTGGGAGGAGGAGCACGAATAATTCTGTGCTTTTGGGTGGGGAGAGACAGGATTTCCATCTCTCCCCCCCCCCAGCACCACACTCCATCTCTCATTGCTTATAATTAGTGAAAGAAATTTGACCCACTGCCAGTGTCTGTGGACCTTGGATATTATAAGGCCAGCGTGGCGTCAAATATCTTAACATTCATAAGTGTTATAGGCTGTAAATAAACCCCGTGGATTTATGACCCTGCGGTGCTTGCCAGCAAACGACTGTGGCACATTTCTTTCAGCAGACCTGTCGAGGTGCAAGTTTGCCTTTGGTTGTAAAATTAACCATTTCCTTCACAAATGCGCCCAATTAGAAGTCAAAGTTGAAGGCTTAGGTACATATTTGCGAGGCGGCAGCCAGAGGAGGTGCGGGGGAGCAGGGCTTAAAACTTCTCCCCAAACCTCCCAAGCGCCCCAAGCACAAGTTCCCACAGAAGCTCCGGTGTGGGAGCAGGGATCTGATTTCACCCAAACCCCTGGAAAAGAGGAAAAAAGAAAGAAAAAGAAAAAAAAAGAAAAAAAAAGCCACCTCTTTTCCATTTACCCCTGGCTATTGCAAGCTCTCCTTTTTGGCTGCCCTGGAGGGGGGAGCAGGCTCTCTCCCCAGCCTTGCCTGGAGCAGGATCCGCTCCCTTCCCCCAGTATAATGTCATCGACTTCCTGTGCAGGAGAGCATTTGCTAAATCCAGGTTGTCTCATGCTTAACTGCCAATAATCCAACTTCCACATAACTCCCAGACAGCTGGGGAAAGGTCCTCAGAGTTTTTAGTCATGGTACAGAAACACACGTCCACACAAAAAATCTGCAGCTGTCCTTTTTCTCTGCACCACTTTTTTTTTTTTTTTTATCTGATTTTGGGGCCCAGTCTTTAAAGTCTGACAAATTTAAAACATTTTTACCTACATTCTGGTTTACAAGCTCCAATGAAAGCTGTGACATATCCCCCCTCCCTGCCTTCAACTGACGAATCAGCACATATTTGCTTGGACAAAAAACTAAGAGGAAGGAGGAAGAAAAAAAAAAAAAAAAAAAAACACTCAACATCATCAATCCATGTATGAATGCATTAAAAAAACCTGGAAAGGCATCTACTGTATTTTTTTTTCTCCAGTATAGATCAGCCACTGGTGCAGCTATTAAAATTGTTCGATTTCCAAAGCAAATATTATTTTTAATGAAGTGCAGTCCTGCAATTATCCTGTACACTCCAGTAACAGTGCTGCATTATATTGTTTTGCAAGGTCCTAGAAACATGAAACTTTTCTCTAACTAATTTTCATAGCCCCCTAAAGAGAAGCTGATTGACTCAGCAATGCAGTGTTTGCACCGGAATGAAGCCTTATCAGAGAAGAAAAACAGAAGAGGAAGAAAAAAAAAAAAAGAGAGAGAGAATTAAAAGTAAATCAGATTCTTTACTGAAAATAAGTTAACAGACCCAGTCTGTTTGCCATTGTATACCAGCTATGCTAATGCTATAGCAGAGTGATTCAGCAATCTACCTAATTAAGCATGAGGAAAGTTTCTTTATGCAGGTTCCATTTGATTTACGCCACAGGATCATCAGTTCTTATTTAATAGCTTGTCTTTGCACAAGTCCAGAAACTTTATTAAAAGCATGCCTATTCAATTTTTTTTTTTAGGAAAAAAAAAAGCGAATAACTCAGTCTCCATTGAATAGCTACGTATCATAAAGTACTAAAGTGCTGACATATTAAGTTGTACCTACATTATTAAACTAGTTGGTGGATGTTAATACCATAATCCATACTGCAGACATTAAACCTCAACCCTAAAGATTAGTAAAGAATTAATATTGTCACATCGAGACCAAAATCTTAACATGCCAGCCATAAATATTTCTGAAGGAGATGAAAAACAATTAGCATAAATACCAAAGAAGGGCAAGAACACCTGTTCTTTTTCAGCGCGATAAGCATTTTATTGTTCTCTATTTAAAATGTAATGACCTGTGTAATTACAGTAATATTACATTGTATTGCAAGGGCTTGGAATGTCACACTTTGAAAAGTGTTGTCAAAACAATTGGAGGGAGGAAAAAAAAGGACCACCATTAACCCTTCACACTCCTGGGTCTACAGCTTTTGTATTAGCAAGGATTATGTTGTTTCATTCAGCAGATAAAGGAAAACATCCATTTTTCAAGCCAGTTAAAGAAAAAAGTTTCTTCCTGAACCTACAAATCCGAGCGAGGGGGCTGCTCTCCCCTACAGCTATTCCAAACTCACAAACTTCAGGAGCAAATGCAAGCTTATTCCTACAGTCTCACTTAGCAAGCAACAATTTAGGGGAAAGGAAGATGCAACAGCACTAGCAAAACTAAGGTATCTGCCAGCAGGGTTTTCTCAAGTCACAACACATCTATTTGCTCACCAAAATGCGTTAACCAAGCTCTAAAATTAGGATAAAAATTGAACACACCACTTCTTCATTTCCAACTCTGAAATGAAAACAGTTTCCTTTATTATCCCTAGCAGGGATACTCCAGTCCCTCTGCAAGCATGGGTATGAAATTGGCATCTCAGATGCACTGCTTCATTACTGCGTGGCCAGACCTCCACATACACATCTAGCCTTAAAAGCAATCCACAATATTCCGTCAAAAGCCAGAGTAACACACACAAAAAAATCCTTATCTTCTAAAAATAAAATTATTCCTATTAAGCTTTATCGAGAGTTTTCAGCAAGTAAAACATTATTATTGAGATAATATATTATTCATCATAAGCAGATTTCACGATATTTCATACATTCTTGTGGCAGTAATGCAGAAATTGCTGTCCCCGTGTTTGCTCTTGAACAGACAATTACAGGTACATTAAGAAACAACGACAACAAAAAAGCAATAATCCTACTACACCCCCCAAATAAAAACCATACCCCAAAAATCCATGAAAAGAACCACACCCACAAACCTTTTAGGTTTTCTACAACAGCAAAAGGAAAGGAAAAGCAGTTTTGCTACATATCTGCATCACCTCTTTATCTTACATGCTCTACAACTCGACAGATATGGCTTCTGAAAAAACGACATAAATAAAAATAAAATTCAAAATTATGCAGAATTATCTCTACCTTTTCAATATGTATTTAAAAAAACAGGACAGAGAACGATCTAGTTTGTCTGGAAATTAAAACTGGCACAGCACAGAACCAGAATCCACCTAAAAACAGTGTGACAGACAACTGCTATCCCGCTTAATCTTCATAACATTCTGCTCTCAGGCCTAAATAAATAACTTTAATTTTTCTAGGCTACAATTAAGTTGTCGGCAAACAAATAAGCACAGAGAATGTGAAAGAATAAGGTTAAGAAGATGAGAGAAGGTTGCTGGAGCCTGGATGTGGAAATAAGAAAATTGCCTATTGAGTGTGGAAATATCCTTTCAGAACCCATCTGATAACAGAAGAAGGCCACCTGCTATACCAACAATAAACCAACGTGTCATCTTTTGTACAGTACCTTTAATTCACACAAACACGACATTCCTATGGAGGCCTTTTTAACTGTGGGGGAGCAAGGGGAGGAAGAATATTTCCAGGCAAGCTAACTGCTGAAGGATCCTGTCTTTACATGCTAAGGGAAAAAGGATCTAATAAAGGTAATGAGCAAAAAGAAAGGGGAAAAAATCAAAAACTATAGCTGTTGTAAGAAAAATGCTTAAAGAAAAAGAAGCCGAGGTGTTCTTCCTATTAACCTACACTTGGAAGAGGGGGATGCATTTCAGGCAAAAAAAAAAAAAGAGAGGGGGAAAAAAAAAAAAAAGAAAGGAAGCCAAAGCTCACAATTTGTAACAAAGTAATTTGTGACAAAGATTGCTTTGCCATCTGGATCCTAGTGCTTTGAGATTTTGGAGTTTATCACTATCATCCATAATACATAGGGGTGACCGGATTCAAAAGGAAAAATATAATGCACCCAGCCCCTGGATTCCCCTCTCCATCATTACAATTGCAAACTGCAGTTACCCCTGTGCTACTGTCCCAGAAATCACCTCCTTGCCAGAGGAGCCTCGCAGGCTACCCAAACGAAGCCCTGCCACATGCCGAACTCAGGCAAAGTCAGAAAATCTCCCTTACATCTCTGTCACTCCGCATTCACCGAGCTGCTCTGCTGACGTTTGGCTAAGTGGAAACAAGGCTGACCCGATGTTTAATATTTTAATGCTTTAAAACACTTGTAGATCTGATACACTGGAGTTGTCCAAGCCCTCAGTCATTAGCGTGGCTTCAACATCCCCCGAACAGTAGATCTATTATTGTAAATCGCTATCTCGTGTTACCACAAGGCAAAAAAAAAAAAAAGTGTATAAACACACATGGGGAAGGTGGGGACACTTCGGATTTAGAAACCCCCAGAAGAAGCAAACCAGCGAGCCTAAGCCCACCGACAGGAGTGAGCAGCGATTTGTAGTCCCACTGGATTTAACAGTTTCAGCTAAGAAAACAGGGAGGACAAAATAACGAAAAGAAAACTCTTTAGAAAGGGAAGGCTCCACGCGAGGAACCTGCTGTCAGAGCAGAGCACACAGCTGATGGCACCAGGCTGGGCAGAGTGGAAAAACAGCTGGGACTACAACCCCAGCAGCACACCCCAAAGTTTACCAAGACCCTGGGGTCTTGGGGCTGGCAGTGGCTCTCCCTCTGCTCCCCCCACACACAGGCACACGGCCCTGGCTTAGAAACTAATTAAACCCAAGGAAACACCACGGAAAAAAAAAAGAAAGAAAACAACGAAGAAAAGACGCTTTCAGCACAGTTTCTGCCAGCGTGCTGGCAGAAAGCAATTCTGATCGACTCTTTGGGTTTTTTTTTTTGGGGGGGGACCCTGCCGGCTCCTGGCCCAAGCGGTTCCCCCCCGGGCCGCAGCCCCGCGCCCCCCGGCCCGAGCCCCCCCAGAGCCGGGGCAGCCCCGGGCCGCTCCCCGCGGCCGCCGCCGGGCTCCCGGCCCCCGGAGCCCCCTCGGGCCGGGCCGGGATGGGAAGGGAAGGGGAAGGGAGCCGGGAGCTCCCCGCACAGGCCGGCCGAGGGCAGGAGAGGGTTAAGGGGGAGGAAAGGGGAGGGGGGAGCCGGAGCCGGCCCGGCCGCCGCGGAGGAGGGCAGGAGGCGGCGGGGAGCTCGCGGGGAGCCCGGCCGGGGGGAGCGGCCCTCGGGGGTCCCCCCCCTGCGGAGGGGAGGGGGCGGCGGGGGGGGGGCGTCATCATCATCATCAAAAAAAAAAAAAAAAGCAACTTTTTTTTTTTTGTAGTTTACTTTTGAGGCCGGATTGGGCTTTGCTTTTTGTTGCCTTTTTTTTTTTTACTATTATTATTATTCGCCCCCTCGCCCCCCCCACCCCCCCCTCCACCTCGCACGGCAGGGGGAGGTGACGAGGAGCTCCAGCAAAGTGCCCGCAAAACTGAAAGTAACAAAAAAAAAAAAAAAAAGGAATAATAATTAAAAAAAAAAAAAAGAAAAAAGAAACATGGCGAAGTGTAAACAACCCCCTCCCGCCGAGTTCGCAAAGTTTGCGGAGCGGGATGGGGGGGCTGTGGGGCACCGGGGGGGGGAGTGGAGATTGGGGGGGGGGACACCGAAAAGGAAAAAGGCAACTCACCGTTCTGGCCGTCGGAGAGAGCGAGCCGTTGGGCAGATACGGGCTGCTGAGGTCGGGGATCATTATAAAGGGATAACCCGGGTATGGTGGGCCCTTAAACAACCCTCCATCTTGCCTCTTCGCAGCTAACATGGCGGGGGAGACACGAGCGGGGAAGGAAGGGGGCGACAAGGGGGGGAAAAAAATAAAGGGGAAGGTGGGGGGGGGAGAGGAAAAACTTTTTTTAGCGGGTGTCCCAAAAAGAAGAGCCCGGCGCGGCGGGCGCCGGGCCGGGCCGGGTTGGGTCGGGGGGAGCGGGGCGCTGCGGGCCCGCCGTACTCACCTTCCTCCAAACTTTCTCGGGATTTATCTCTGAAAGTTTCCGAGCGAGGTGGGGGCCGCCGCTCCGCCTGGGAGCGGGCCGGGGTCGGCAGCGGGGAGATTGGGTTGGGAGGGGGGGGGATGGATTTGTTGTTTGTTTTTTTTTCATTTTGGGGTGATTTGTTTTTTTGATTATTTTTTTTTTTTTTTCAAGGGGGGGTAGGATGAAAGGGAAAGGTTCGGGGAGAAGGTGGGAAGGGGAAGGAGAGCGGGGGAAGAGAGAACAAAACAGAAGGCATCGTTACAAGTTGGTGCCGCGGAGGAAAGTTGGGCGCCGCCGGCAGCGGGACCCGGCGCCCCCGGCCCCGCAGCGCGGCCCCCGCCCGGCCCCGCGGGGGGCTTCCCCCGTACCTCCGAGTCCGAGGAGCTGTTTTGATTCGTTTCTGATTCATTGACGAGAGACGACTTGACATCAGCTAAATCCCTCTCCGCCGAGGAGTTCTCGGAGATCTTCTCCTCCTGCTCCCCTTCGTCTTTGAAAGAGATCAGTTCATCGTTGGCGCCCAGGTCGTCCCCTCCACCGCCGTTCAGCTGCGGCATTTTCCTCCTGGCTCACCCCACCAGCAGCAATTTTGCAAAAAGGGGAAGGGGGGTGATACAAAAAGAAAAAAAAAAAAAAAAAAAAGAGGGGGGAACGGGGAGGGGGGGAAGGAGGAAAAAAAAAAAAAAGACCAGGGGAGGGGGGGGAAAGTTTGCACCAAAAAAAAAAAAAAAAAAAGAAGAGTCCAAGGTGAAAGTTTTTTTTTTCTCCCCTTCTCTTTCCTCCTGGGGAGGGGAAAAGAGGGAGGAGGAGGGGAGGGAAACGTCTCTTCTTTGCTCCTTTTGCACCAGTGACTTTAGGCTTCTTCCTTTCCTTCTTGTGGATTTTCTCTTTCTTTCTTCCAGGGAGCTGGTCGGCGTGCACGGCGCGCACACGCACTCACACCCGCGCACGCACTCGCGAAAAATTAACAGTAATAAACCACGGAGCCGGGGGGAGGGGGGTCGAGGGGGGGGGGGGGAAGGGAGGGATAAAAAAAAAATAATAATAATAATAATAATGCAACAAACAAACCAAAGAAGTCAGCTGTAACGGGGGGGCAGCCGCCGCGGATATGGGGAGCCCGTGCCGCTCGGGTTTGAGTGAGTTGAAGTTGGACTGAGAGCTTTTCAGTTCAAAGGCGGCGCTGATTGACAGCTAGAAAAAGGGGGATCGAAATCCGGAGGAACGGAGAAGTCTGGGATCCGGGATTATTGACAGGGAGCGAGAAACACACCAGGCACTTAATGAGATGCAGGAGGGGGCGGGGGCTCCCCGGTGACGTCTGCATAAATAAACAGGGTTGGGGAGGAGGAGGAGGAGGAGAGGAGGAAGGAGGGGGGGGAAGTGGCGAAGTAACAATGAGCCTTTGGGGCAGGCAGCGGGAGGGCCAGGGCACCAAGCAAGGGGAGGGGGCAAAAAAAAAAAAAAAAAAAAGGAAATTTGATGTTAAATTAAAAAAAAAAATGCACTCTGCTCCAGAGCTTGGGGGGGGGGGCGAGGGGGGAGCAGCCAAACGGGTGCCCCTGCCCGCGGAGGCACGAACTTTTCCGAGCTGAACGCGAGGAAGCGGAGCATCGCCGCGGGTCCCCGTCCTCCCGGAGCACGGCTTTGGGCACGTGTGGCCGTGGGGCGCTGGGGGGTTTTTTAGAACCGTTAACACATTTTTTCTTGCCACTCGTTGGAGCTAAGAAACTCCAATCGTAATAAACACGATAATATAGTAAAAGCCTGCTTTTATTTATTTTTTTTTATAATATATTTTTTTTTTAAGCAGCACTTGCTCCTTGCGTTCATCACGGTTCCAACACGCAGGATTAAAACGTGCGAGATCACTCGCCGAAGATCAGATATTTCCAAATTGCAGCGAGGCACACTATTCTTTTTTTTTTTTTTTCGGTGAAAAAAAAAAAAAGAAAAAAAAAAAAAGAGGAGGAGGAAAAGGAATGTGACTGCTAAGAAGTTAATTAGCATGGCAGGCCGGAGAATCAAGGACTCGCGGACTTCAGAAGCGGAAAGTTGTGGTGGTGGTGGCGTAAACAGCACCCCGGGGAAAGCGAAGCGAAGCGAAAGCGGCGCGGGGCGGGGAGCGGGGCCGGGGGTGCGGGGGGCGGCATCTGCTCCGGCGCGGAGGGGAAGGGGGAGACAAATTGAGCTCCTAGCAGGGACAAATTGTAACAATGGGCGAGTCAATTGGGAAGTTGGAGGCGGGCGAGGGACGGAGCGGGGGGAGCAGGAGCGTAATTTCGGTGGGAATTGGTGAATCGCCTCGTGGAGCCGGTGCTGGAGAGCGAGGGACGGGCTGTGCTAAATAATCCAAACATTCCTCGGGAAATCTAACCTGCTGCTCGTAGCAAGGGCCGTTCAGCACATAGGGTTTCCAAAACAAAGCCAATTTGTCATGCAATATTTAGAGAGTTTTGGGGGTTTCGACTAAACTGTCTTCTCTAAAAAGAATAATAAAAATAATAGTACAGAGATCGACAAGGCTAACACGGATTCTCAGACATTAAAAAGTTCACATGGAAATTTGCATACTAAAGGGAAAGATGCAGACAAAATAGAAATAAAAAAATCACTGCAACTTACAACTTTAATATTAATCAGTAAAGCAGAAGTAGAGTGAAAGGAAGCATGAAAAGAAGTAAAACAAATGTGTACATTTAATCAGACAGGATTGCATAGGACACAAAGAACGGGGCTAATTAGTCTCAGCAGGTAGGGACTAACCTTCAGACTTCATAAATAAATAAGTCTGTGAACAATGTCTAAGTGGGAATATGGAGACAGAAAAGGGATTATTTCAAGACACCAAGTAAAAACATGAAGAATGAAATACTTTACTGTTAAGTCAACATTCAAATGGATCGAACAGTTTCTTTTTCCACTGGTCCTTTGACTAACTTGCTTTTTACTTTCAGAGATTTTGCTAAATAACTGTCTGTGGGCATGCGCATTTCCTATTGCCCCAGATTACTGCCTCTCCTAACTAGTGGCTTGCAGAATGACACCTTAACAAATATTCTTCATTTTTGTTTTCCTTTTCATTTTTAAAATGCCTTTATATCCCAGAACAATATGAGATTGGAAATACAAATGTGGCAGACTCCTATTTACTTTGCAGGGCCATGTGTTACAATTTGATCCAAATGAACAAAAACAGTTGCACAGTTTTGTTTTGTTTCAAAGATCTTTTTACAATCTGCCATGGGATTCTTTTTTTTTTTTCTTTTTTTTTTTTTTTTCTAAACTAGCACACTTCTGCTTCAGTCCCAGCGTGACTGCTAACTCCTTACTGAGCATCATCAAAAGTTGCTGTTGAAGACAGGCCCAGTCCTTGCCCAAAGCTGCTTGCAGAAGAAGGGCCTGATTCTGTAGAGCCTCACACCTGGGTGTAGCATTACCGACAGGCTATTTCTGAGGGTGTTGATACCACTGCACGACTCACACAATAATCTTCCTCCCTTGAGTAAATGTTGATAGAAGTTGGCTCTGGTGGCCTCCAACTGGCAGGCCCAGAGCTGTGCCCAACTGTGGTGTTACCCCCTCTGCCCACACTGCTGGGATTTTGCCACCACACTGGACTCCAGGAGCCCCAGGAAAGTCTAGGAAACTGCTTTACAGCTTTCATGGCAACATCATGTTCTCCCTATTGCAAACATTTAAGTTATTGTTTTCAAACTACAGCTTGGTTTCAAAGTCCAAGTATTATCAATGATTACTAAAACAACATGATTTAAGGTAATACAAGTCATTTCTGATAGCTTATGCATATTATTTGTACCCTTTTTATTTATCTAACAGCTTCTGTTTCATGCTGGAGGAAAGTGAGAGCTCTCTAGGGGTCAACAGCATCCGTTGAGTGAAGGGTTCTCAGGTGGTACCTTAGATTTAAAAATAAATAAATAAAGCTAAGCTAATTCACTGCAAGAAACATGATTTACTGTGTAGATACCTGATTTTGATCAACAGCTGGTGAGACGAAGCCAGGTGCTCCAAGCTCAGTCTTTGGTTTTCTTGTCCAAGCTGACCTATAGCACAGAAGAAGTAGAAGTGCCTCTCTCCAGGCTTTTGTAATTCTCCCAGCCTGGTACAATATACCACATGCTGAGCAATGGGTTTTGGTTACTTACTGACAGCGTTGTCACCATCTTACACTTGGGCATGACATTTTGGTCCTGAGAACACTGCAGAGTCTCATGAACAGCAATAGTGGAGAAGCACGTGAAGTTTGCTTGCCAGTTCCCATTGCACTGAACCGGAGAGGGAAGAGGTTGACCAGGGGCAGCCAAGGAAATGTATTGTTTTATGAAAAATGCTTTGGAATCTTTAATATCTCACCAGAGGCCCAAGTCTATATTGGAGAAACATGGTCTGCTGCCTGCCAGCTGGATCTCCTGGCTGATGTTTACATCCCAGGGGTGAATCATCCATTTTCATAGTCTTCTCCAAAAGGTCCCAATGTAGGTTGCAATGTGTAAAATTCAAGTTATTTATTTTGGAAAGATAAAAGGACTTTGGTTGACCAGGCTGGGATTTGAGTCTACAGCTCAAAGGAGTCCGTATGTTTACAAATAATCTTGGATCATTAAATCTGCTCTGAATGTCAAAAAAGATTTCAATATTGAAAAGGTTCCAACAGCGCAAAGCAAACACATCTGCCCAGTGCTTTACCAGTGCTGGCTCTTCCAGAGTTAGCAGTGAGGGGAATTTTTTCTAGGCAGGCAGGATGATGGCATGAAAACACAGAAACCATGGCTCCTTTCTGTGGTCATTTGCTTTGACCAAAACATGCACACGTGAAAATTCAAGAAAGCTATAAAAAGGGAAAATGTCGACAAACAACCACATTGTGGTACTACTGCTAGATTTCTTTGTGGCTTTAGATTTTGCATGTACTGACCAGGTCATAGTGCATTATTTGAGCAATAGGTGTGGGCTTTCTATCCACACTTGTGGGAGAAACATTGGAAAATGCTGAAAACCCCTGTGCATTGTTTGTTTTCAACCTCATAACACAGACTAATGTCTTTAAATCCATGCTCTGTTTCCCAAGTCATGGCTATGGCTCAGTAGGAACATACTTCCCTTTTAGCACCTAAAACACAGCTGTACCTCTTGCTTTTGTTATGGATAATTCTGCCTAATAATAAAATGGTTAATGGATAGAAATATGCATTCATGCAGGGATTATTCACACTTTATCATGAGGTGATATCAAGCACCATAGGAGTGAATGACAAGAAATAGGCTTCAAAAATACAGAGCCCTCCATAAATATACCATTTTTATTGACAACATGTCTTTTAACCCTAATTGTAATGGAAGAAATCCAATAAATGAAACATTTACTGCATAACTTGCCTTATTTTCGGGTGGTGTCTGATTCCTTTCTAGCTGTCTCTAGAAGATGTTTTTAGCCTAATTTGCTCCCTAGAAATTTCACTCACTAGAGTTATACATCTATGACGTTTTATTGCCTGAAGCCAAGTCTGAATAAGAACTTTCTTAAGATATACTTACCCTAATGCCAGTCTACAAGAAGCAGGCTGCCTTAGTTTGATTTATTTGTGCAACATGGATATATGTGCACATATACAGTTGGTCATTGCCTCAGACTGGATCTAATATTCCAAACAGAAACAAATAAACAAAAACAGCAAGTTTAGCCATGTTCATTTATAAATAGACACTTTTAAACTAATCACGCTTATATTTGTATTTATATGTCTCTGTTTTCCAAGCCAACCAAAACAGTAGTCCATTACATTTACAAAATACTCTTTCACAGGAAAGACTAGAGTGTATTTGTATATATGCATAAGCTCACAGACAAACACCAGCCACCAGCCAGATGCAGTACACTTCTACTATCTAAGAAATACATGATGGCATTTAAGGAGCTGGAGCACAGAGATCACCGGCTGGGATTGCAGACCATTGGCTTGTATGCTGTACTTTTCCTCCTGTTGCCTTTGGCACCTACTTGTGCAGTCAGTGCTTTGGAGCAAGGATCCTCTTTTTGCTCCGTGATTTTGCTTGGGTATTGGTCCCTAAACATAGTCTGTGAAGGTACAACAATACGGATGATAAAATGATGATAATTTGTGCTTGCGCTAATGCAGCTTCCATGAGGGTGGTCTTGTAGGTGAGCTGTGGCTGAGAGCAGATGGTGGTAAGCAATGAACCCAGCAAGATTTAAGCCACGAGCATGCCCTCGGCCAGAAGTGACTGCCCTTTCAACTGACACACAGTAATTAGCTGTGTATGCATTTGTAGTCTGTTGCAATATGAGGTAAAAGGGATTAGTTTTGCAATGGTCTAGGAACATGAACATGCGCCAGCTGCATTCCAGCTGTAAGGGTTCTGGCTGATGGATGGTAGTAGTCAGCACCAGGGGTAGTAACTTCTTAAAACAACCAAGTTTAACAACGTGGGATTATCTGGTCATATCACACAAGCACAGAACCACTTGTATTGGAAGGGACATGAAACTGTCTCTAGTCTCGCCTCCTGCTCAAAGAAGGGTCAGCACCGAATTCAGACCTGCTTGTTTAGGGTTTTGTCCAGTCAGGTTTCAAAAACCTCCAAGGACAGAGATGAGACAAGTAGGAGTTATGACTTTGCATTTGTTCTTGTTGAATTTCATAAGGTTATTGTTGATCCATTCCTCCAGCCTGTCTTGGTCCCTCTGGATGGCAGCCCTGCCCCAGAGCACGTCAGCTGAAATTGGGGGGCCAATTTGCTGTCATCTGCAAACGTGATGAGACCTCCTCCAGGTTATTGATACATATGTCAAAGAGGACAGGCCCCAGGACAGGCCCCTGCAGTGCTCCAACAACCACTGATACCCAGGGGTTCCACCTGTTAGCCACTATCCATTGAGCCTGGTCCTCCAAACAGTCGTTTATGTGTTGAGTTGTCCACCCATTCAGGCTCTCTTAATTTGGGTGCCAAAGCCTGACCTCCTGAGGGCTGATGTTTGTGCTCCACTACTTGTCTTCACTCCAGCCAGGACCACAGTTTCCACTACTTTGTAGTTGTTACTGCCAACATTGCCACTGATTATCACACTCCTGTCCAATTCTCCTTTGCTTGTGAGTAGGTCGAGTGGACTTCTACACCCCAACCCACTCCCCTTGTCCACACACCATTTTTGTTAAAGAAGTTTTCCTCAACACCCTCCAGAGATATTCTGGGCCTCTTGCAGCCCACTGTCTTGTCCTTCCAGCTGAATTCAGGACCGTTAAACTCTCCACACAGCATCATGGGCTGTGATCTGGAGACTTCTAATTGCTTAAAGAATTAATTGACTTCCTTGTGCTGATTGGGTGTGGCCTGTAACAAACCCACCACAGCATTACCCTTACAGGTGTCTCCTCTGCCCTTCACCCATGCGTTCCCAAGCAGCCTGTCTCCTGTTCCCATACATTTGTACCACTCCTTAATGGAGAAGGTAACCCCTTGCTTTTACTCCTTTTCTGTGGCTCTTGAAGAGCCTATGTCTTTCCACCACAGCCAGGTCCCAGACGAGCTGTCCCAGGAGCGAGGCAATGCATTGCCCTGTGCCTCCGTTTTTCTCCCCATCAGTCCTAATAGGATCCATGTTCCTCAGTGCAGCCACTGTTCCTTGCCCCATATTTTTTTCTATCCCAAATACTTCAGCACAGCCTATGGCTACCATCATAAGGCACCCGTAAGGGTGAATGGAGGCTGACCGAGATAATGCCATTTTCCCTGAGAAAGGAAGTTTTAATTTAGGACAGGAAGTGAAAGGCTGCTGTGTTTCCTGCGAGGCCAGAGTCAAACACCCAGCCCAGGCCTCAGCCAGGTCTGCAGGCTAGCAGCCGCACTTCCACGAGAAGTTCACTCCTCCTGGGAGTGACAGGAGGCACGAATGCAGATTTTCATCCTATACAAAAATAGAGGAACGCACGGTTTATTTTCCCCAGGAAAGCAGTTGTTAACCAACATTTTGCACAGAGCCAGCATTATGCCACTACATGTGCAAACAAGCCCCTGCCACATAAAGTTTCCAATCATATTAATTAATAATTGATCGATTAGAGTACAAATAAGTAAAAAAGTTCTCAGGGAAATCCTTTTTAACATTTCCTTAAAATTATCTTAACAGCTTGACCAAGCCATTTCCAATAGATGCATTTACTGCATCCTATTTAAATACTTTACTATTTCCTAGTGAATCCTTTTTCTTATTAATACTCCTTCTTTAAAGGTTGTTTTGGCCTTTCCTTTTCTTCCACCAGCTGCTGAAGCTTATGTCTTCTTTTTTCTCCGTGTCATTTGGCAAAGGCCTCCTGGCTGCATCAAGCAGCTTCAAGTCAGCCCAGGAGTGAGACAGACAGGGTCCTGCTGAAGGAGCAGAGCAGTCTGCCTCTCTCTCTCTCTCTGTAAAATATGCTGCCATTTATCAACAGAGGAGTTTTTTTTTTTTTTTTTCCTTGCAACAAGGCATCTGAGCTAGTGCATACCAAAAGAGTGGCACTGGAGACTTAGTGGTTGGCTGTTGTTTCAGGCACATGCAGTCTTTACGTAGCCTGAGGGCATAAATAAGCAGACAGGAGGGAATGGACAGACCTTCCTACAGTACAATTAGGTGACAATGAGCTATCCAAAACAATCAGGATAGCAGGAACATCAAGTGCTCTCCCTAAATCTCAGGGGTGCTTCCAAGATTTGTTGCATCAGAGGCTCTGTCTGCTGCTGGTGTCTCTAGATAGTGCCTCTAGAGAGGCGCATTTGGCAGGCACATGGGTACTTTCTGGGAAAATTATTGCAGCCTGAAGTATTGCAATTAGTGCCAGCAGAGATGTCGTCCGGGCCCCCTGTCCTTGACTAGATCCTTACAAACATGAAGCAGAAAGAGGTGGACCTGCAGGCACTTTGGGAGGCATGCGTAGGAGGAATAAAGTAACAGCAGTAATTCCAAACATCCTTCACCTACTAGACTGGGAAGAGGCCATAGATCTCGGGGCATTTCTCCTTGCCCTCTGCTCTTCAGTCTTTCTTGACTTGCTTTCTCTTTCAAAATGTATGCTTCTGCAAAAGTAAAGCCAGGGAGTTGCTCTCCTCCTCTACCATTTTGGTCTCCGGGACCTGTTAGCTCCTTTCCGTGACCCTAATCCTACAGAGCTTTGTTTTGTCCTGCCCTGAAAGGAGGTTGGAATTTCAAACCAAAGGACAAATAAAAGATTGTTGTCAGCACATATTTCACAGAAAATACACCATGTTTGGATTTCATTTGGTAGATGTAAAAATTAATTGGGTACTTTTTTTTTTTTTTTTTTTCAAATTAGAAAGGGGTGAGGAAGAAGGGTGGCTCCAGCATTAGCAGGCAGAAACACAGTTAATTTTATCTGCTGTTACCTGAGGCACAGGCCTATACACACCCACTCTGTTCACCCGTTTTACAACAACTCGTGGTGGTATGGAGAACCACTGTAACTCTTCAGGCTACAACACCCTTAGGACATCTCCTCCATCTGTGGGAAGACAAACTCTGGCATTCAAGGCATTGTGGTAGAGTTGGCATTTCCACTCCCTGCCTGAGGCACCATCTTCTCCCTCTCCGCTTTGCCAACCTTCTTAGCTTAGCCTCCTTCTTAAGGAGCAGGGAGCTGAGGCAAAACAGCCAGACAGTAATTTTGCTAGAGTGAGGCAGAAGAGAGCAGAGACCATATAGTAACACCAGCCTCTAGATTCCTTAGGTGGCCTGGACACAAGATACCCATGCCCAGAAGGGCCCAGGAGAACTGTGCAGATTGTTAGCAACATACATGTGCCCTGCAGCTCATTCTCTTTGTTTGCGTGTGCCCAGGCAGGAGCTGAGAGCATACCTAAAATACTACATGCAGCCCATTTTGCATACTTTTCTGTGGCACTATAGGAGCAACATGATTTATGGCTGAACGTTGACTGATGCAGTACTGGACAATTACAGGAAAGTTTGTAAGGCAATGGTGTACAGTCCTGTAAGAATATGAAATTCCTTCCTTCCTCCTGGTTTCAGACCTGAAAAGTGATGAACTCTCACAGCTCCCTTTGGGAGGATAACCAAAAGCCCACAGAATCAAACTGTGAGATGCTCCTGTCTGGACAAATAAGTGCTGTTGTCAATGACCATCAATAGCCAACTCAGAACATCCAGGGAGCTTCCATAGAAACCTGTCTTCTTAGCCTCAGCTACATGACATGCCCTGAAATCTTGTTGCACCAATTAGGTCCTGTGTGCATGAATCTGTTAACGAAATCCATCAGGTTCTTTCTGTGCGCAAAGCTAGATGTTTATATTTGAAAATGTAGGTAATAGGCTCTTTTGGCAGGGACTATCTATTTTTACTAAGTATATGTACAATATTTAGCAGAAAATAGCAACACCAGTTTTAACACAGAATTTTAAAATGTTTTTTTTTTTTTTTTTTTTTTTCCTAAGAGCAGATGTTATTTGGATCTGAGCACTACTTTAGTACAAATAAATAAAAGTAGGATTTTTACAAGACCATGGTGATCTTCAGCTCTGAGGTCCTGTATTACAGAGGTCATTGAATTTCAACAAGTGGTTCCTGCCTCTAGCTTGTCATTTCTAGCTGAGCTACAATACTTCATTTAGAAAGACATCTGGCCTCATTTTAAAGACTTCAAGTCAGAAATCCCCTTTCACTGTAGGCAAGTTTTGTACCAGTGGTTGTTCGTTACCCTCCCTGGGAAAAAAATGGCACCACACTCCTATTTCAAATGCATCTTGCTCCATCTCCCACCAAACAATATTATAAAACATTATCACCTCATATTGCCCTTTTATTATCAGTAACTGCCCTTCCTTTTCATGCAATTCTCTTGCCCATGACTGAGCAGGTCCTCACGTCTTTAAGTTCACCTCCCTGGCGTCTGTGGCACACCGTATAACAGAGTATAACATGTGAATAACTTATATATAGGTTTATAACGTGCGAATTGCAGGATAAGGCAGTGACAAAGTCTAATGCTGTAGCAGTAACATGTCAGAGAATATTTACCTGGCTTCTAGCTGGCCATCTGAGCCAGCAAATAAAGAGGCCCAAACATCTCCAGACAGTGACTCATCCCAGCTAACTAAAATATGTCCATTGTGAGATGACTCACCTTGCTGTGGCACTGGTCTTGCTCCATTGACTGCGGAGAGTGCCTGAAGGACTGGCAGAGACTAGGTGCCGAAGTTTTAGATCCCGAAGAGCTGAACCCTGCTTTTGATGAAGTTACTTTGTACAAGGAAAGAAATGTCAGCGGAAAACAGAAACAGCATCTTTGTTTCTTTGCCCTAAATTTATTGTCTGGTGTATTAAGCCAGTTTCTAGTATACTCATGTTTGCATTGCCTAGTTAAAATCTTGACCATGGAGACCATAAAGGATAGACATTTACTTTTTTTTTTTTTTTTTTTTTAAATAAAGAAAGCACTCTGATAGAACTGTGGTTGTACAAAAAAGGCCAAGATTCAAGATTGTCACATTTGGGATACACTCATTGGAACTGGCATCAACATTACTGCAAGAGAATATGTGATATTCTAGAATAACTTTGACCAGAACTCTTACAAGTATCTGTAAAATGCTTAACAACACAGAGCACCATTGCTTTGTTTGTCTTTCTGAAAGATTTATTGTGCTTGTTTTTCATCAGAGAGATATGTGAAGTTTAACTTTCCCTATTTTTTTGGCTGACAGTCTTACCCCTTTTATCTTGGCTTCTTGAAGAAAGCTGGCTCACCTCATCTTGCTCTAACATTTGTAACCATAGATCAACTTCAGCTGAATATAACAAGAGATTGAGACACTAACAATATTTATGTTCTCCAACTTAATGACTACAAGAGATGTCCAAATCAGCTGAGGAAAAGTCCATACGGAGAGAGCAGTATGGGTGCCAGGCAGCAGAAAGCCTGTGCAGGAAAGGTGTCCCACCTCAAGTCCCACTGCTCACCATGTTTGTTCAGTACTTTTGATACCACCACCACACAGAGATCATACCGTGACTTCTTTTCTCACTCAATGTCAAGTCCTGCTCCTTTTCAACTCAGATCACATTATACCTCTGTTGCTGGTACAGCCACTAATGCACGGAAGAATTGTTATAAAAATATGCATGCTTTTTTGACTTCCTTAAGCTTTTCTTTTCTCTTAGTTTTATCTTACTTTCATCAGCCGCATTCATCAAAAATGGAAATGAACATTAGTTCATCAGGCCAACCATCCTCACATAGCCTTAGGTCTGCTGAGCACAGTTTGGGCATCCCTGTGCTGGAGACCATCTTGGTGTCTGTAGCAGTTTGACTTGAGCACTGTAAAAGATTAAAAAAAAAAAAAAAAGAAAGTTTAAAGTCCCAATTTAGTCCAAATTGTCACTGTAGACAATGCAGACAAGGAAGTGATACTCAGCATGTTGTAACACACACTTCAGCAAGACTAGCTAGTACATCATAAAGCACCACTTGCCTTATCTACACTGGAACAAGTTGCTCTGAATGCACTAACTATTCTAACAAAAATAGTCCAGACTTATCTCAGAATGTGCCTGGGGAACTCTCACACGTTGTAATGGAAGGGCACTAGGGCTGAAACTTTAACAGTGATTTAATCTCAGACATTTCACAAGGTTATAGTTTAAGAGCAAATAAGCAAAACCAGATGATTTTAACAGTTCCATGAAAAGTAGCTTCCCAATTTGTTCAACTTCTGATCTTCACTTAATGGGCTGTCCTGTTTTTTTTTTTTTTTTTTTTTTTTTTTTTAACTTTCCAGTGGCAATGTAGTCTGCTGTGAAAGATAAGACCTATACTAGCTATGCAAACAAGCAGGGAAGAAATAGCTTTGACTAAAATTTTTGAGCCTTCTTCACATATCATAAACAAATACCAAAAACAAATGAACAAACAAAAAAAAAAAAAAAAAAAAAAAAGGAAAGAAAGAAGAAGGAACCCACAACATCTTTAATGCAGTGATTTTTATATCATCCAAAGAACGGGAAACAAACTTGGTTAGAGTTTAAAAAACCTTGCTACTACTGGAAATACCACATAGGATTCCCCATGAATCCACATCGTAGGCACATGCTCAGTGACTTCATTTGCAAGAATCCCTTCCGATCGCTGTATGCCTCCACCCACCGTTCACGCTGACAGATATATGGCATCTCAAGAAGACTGAAGGTTAACAAGTGCATCTGGAAATGTGGTGTCCCATGCAAAGTTTCTGTCTGTGAGGGCGTTCCTGGGAAGACAATGATTCTCTCTGTCCCTGTGCAAGCACCTTCGTAAAGTCAAGGTATTGCTGACCTAATGGGGAAGGGGCTTGCTGTTTAATTAACATGGAAGGTCTCAGAAAATGTTCTCAGTCACTGACCCAGAGACTCCTGCAGCTTTTTGGCTACCTATATGAATAAAACTTTAAGAAAAAATATTTCACAGATACTAGGTAGCAATCTCTGCACATGGAGATACTAAAGGGGGCTATACTTTTCATGGGGAATTTGTAGGGGTTCATAAATCAAAAAGGACTGAAAAAAAAGTTTAGATCTCATCTGTTCAGGTGAAAAGAACTGCTGAAGTCTGAAGTGTGGGTATGTATTAATATATCATGATATCGCAACTAAAACATTATACAACAGCACAATATGATATAATAGTTCTGTCCATTTAGTCTCATGGGTGTAAAGCAACAAAAACATAAGAAATCAAGCCAGACCAAGCTGTTCATTTTAGATCTTGACTTCTGAAAAACACTATTTGCAGTAGATCACTGTTAACCTCTTTATTAATTATACCTTTGGAATCTTTATTCAGAGCTGGAAAATGGCTCCACACACAGACATGACCTAAGAGTAGTAGCAGTGTATGTTGCAGAAAACATTGAAGTCATGCAGGGCATCTTAATATGAATACATGTATCAGAAAATATTGCATAGTTGTAATGTAGTCCCCAAGTGTAAAACTCACACACATCCTCCCTCCCCCACTCTCTCCTTCATTCATAGTCTTTCCCTACATTCAATAAAACTAAAAATAAATCTGTTTGTTGCTAGTCCTATATAAGAGGAATAAAATAATTTTTCTGAGGTGGGTAGCATGAGATAATTATTGCATTTTAAGGGAGGAGGATAATAAGATTTTATTTTTTTTATCAGAAAAAAAAATATTGGAGGTAGATATCTGTGCAGTTGCTGAGCTTTTGTGTTCTGGGGCTAGGAGACCTGAATATTATTAAGGGATCAGTCGCAAAGTGCATCAATCTGGCATGTACTAGAGCCAGATATCTATTTGCCAGGAACTGGAAAAAAAAATCTCAGCAGGCTCACAGTTGAAGAATGGTGGACATCGCTTTGATTCAAGAAAGCCCTGGCACAGATATCTTCCTGGATATGGATAACATAATGGACTTTGGGGAACATATTAAGTCACCCCCCCGTGACTTGGTAGCAGCTCTGGATGTGAATTATACAACTCTGGATTGAAATGTTAAGGACTTAACAATTTCTGTCTGCAGCATTTCCAACATCTGAGTAAAGTGTTGGGTTACTTTTTTTTTTTTTCTTTTGGTTTGATGGCCAATTGGACTATGCTATGTCATTCTTTCTTTAAAAACCTACAAAAGAAAGAAAGTAAAAATTAAAAAGAGGGTGGGGAGAGTGACTGTGAGTGAGTGTGCGTGATGCACTGCATTTAATGTTTCTCTAGAACAAAGTCACACTTGAAGGCCTGGCTTCTTTATTTATACTGTTTGTTTATATGATCCAGGAATGCTTGTTTTCAGCATGGCATAATTTTTGCAGTGGCTTCAAATGAAAATATGTATTCAGTAAAAACAGAAAATCAACTGGAAGCTCACCACTGCACTGAGAGGCCCATTCAGACTCGCAGCAGCCCAGCACCCAAAAGCTCATTAGAGATTCATAAGGAGCAAACTACTTGATTGGCTCTGCTCTGACCAAGTTTGGGGTAGTTTTTCTGGATTTCTTCTAAAAAATACAGGTGTATACAATAAATACACTGTTTTTTTAATACCTAACACCAGCTGGGCACTGATGCTGAATGACAGGTGTTTGCATTTAGGGGGAGTGAAGACATTCAAGAGTTTTCCTGACCCTATTTATTTTAGTATCAGAATTCTTTTCTTGATGACAGGGCTTGGATTTGATTGTTTGAAGGGGTTCCTTTATATTTCAATCACATGTTCATACTGAACATCATATCTTTACCTCTTCATAAAGCCAAAGCACTTTTATTTTCAGTGTGTGATACGCACAGGGCAACAGAAGGCTATAATACTTTCTATAGTATCTATTATATAAACGAATTTCAACAACTGATAAAGAAAATATAATGAATAATGAAGGATTACAAGCTCCCCATGCTTTGCATAATGTAGAAAACTTCTTTACATTGCTCTGGGTGTACTTTGCCTTCTGTCCCTAGCTTCATGGGCCATTATTTCTTGTTTCAACTCATGTAGACCATCTCTTAGACATAATTGTATCACATATAAAAAAAATACACTATTTATGTGAAAAGGTTATATTAGTAGACTATTGATATACTTTACACTTAAACCTTTTGCTTTCTTTTCCTCTAACAAAGAAGCGGGCTGCCTGTAGGAGAATTGGGAAGGGAAGGCTTGACGTTGGCTTAAGTTGACATGACACCTCCCAAACAGAACATCTATCCATGCCCAATGGGCTACTGGGTTTTAAAAGCCTTGTGTTTATAGGAATAAACAAAAGTTATCTTTACAGAAGACTTTTAAAAAGAGGTGACTGAGATCTTCGGGAAGATATGTAAAGAATATTCTAAATGATTGGAGCTTCTGCTGGAAAAAATAAAAATCAAAAAACAAGCAATTCCAAGAAAGGAATATTTTGTGAAGGGAAAGAAGTAAGACTGGAATTAGGGGTGCAGAGAGTTTGGGAGATGAAATTTTGGCATTTTGCATTTTAGACTGGCCAACTTCCAGACAGGTGTGATTTACCTGTGGTAACTTCCCATCAGCATCATGGAAAAACCAGTATGGTGTGCAAGCCAAAATAAAGGAACTTATTCTGCATGATCACAGAATGCAACTCAAAATGATAACACAACCAATTGAGGTTCTAACTCACAGGCCATGAGCTCACAAAAGCATTGGACAAGCATCTTCCATCAGTCACTCCTGGCTGCCAGTGTGGGCTGAAAAAAATCAGAGAAGCTTGCCTTTTAAAGAAGTCTCTTGTCTTCTGCCACTGCAACTAGTCTCCCTTCTGAAATGCCTGGTGCATGGGGACGCAAGCATCAGGAGGGACATAATGGTCTTTCATGAGGATTATTTAAGGTTTTCAAGACTAACACCCACAATTTACATGAAGAAAAAAAGAACTATACAATGCAAGCTTATAAATTCTTTTGGGGAAGGGGAAATCTGTTAGCCACTGGAAGTAACTATCTGGCATTTTAAATAGAAGCAGCTTTCTGCCTTGCTCTGTCACAGGGTCACTGAAAGTCAGAATCTGAAAGATCTTATCCAAATAGATTTTCCCCAGCATCCTGGAACCGTGTGGGCCAGTAAGGCTGGTTAGTGAGTCAGATAATCCTGCCCTCTGCACATTATGCAGCCCGAGAGAAGGGCAAGCGTTCCAGTGGGAGGGACACCATCCAGACAGCCTGTGCAGAGGTGTCTTTTCTGGTAATAAGAGTGAATTGGAGAATATAGTGCTGTACCTGTGATAATGAGCCTTTAAGACCGTTATAGCTAAACATTCTTCTCAGCCTTCTCAAAACATAACATTTCAGTTTAAGCCAAACAACGCCATTCAGCACAATATGTCTGAGAAAGAAAGCCACATATTCTTCTTGCATTTGTCTTTATGTCTCTTTTTGGCAGATAATTCAATTTTTCATTTGATTTAAGAACATGTTTTGAAAGGGCTGGTCTTTACAATAAAGGAACAAGTCCTGCAAATCTTCACACATGTGATTTTAATAGGTGTAGATGTGTGAATAAGGATTAGAAACACTCAGTCCTTGCTTAGCATTAGTGTGTGGGCTCAAGTTATGTTCTTGCTGTGAATTGGCAATGAGACGCAAAGCCTTTTGCCTCTAGGGCTGTGGTTCAAATGCAGCCTGGGTCATTGGTGGCTCTACGTAAAATGAGGGGGCTGTTTCAGTCCAATTTCACCCTCTTCCT
The DNA here is from genome assembly GCF_963932015.1 of Anas acuta. NCBI lineage: Eukaryota > Metazoa > Chordata > Aves > Anseriformes > Anatidae > Anas > Anas acuta. The sequence goes on along the minus strand of NC_088985.1, from coordinate 29,058,227 downwards.
GTTAAAAGACAGCAGAGAATTCAAGGTCAGAGTGATCTCAGAGTCTCTCATCTTATTATGAATTGCTATTTTTGTCTTACTATGCTATACTATAGAGCCTAGAGACTTTCACCAGGTGTGGGGTGCCTTATATTAGGTACTGTAAAAGCACATGGAACTCAACTGATTTACAAATAAGAGACAGGACAGCTTATGAATGGAAGAGGAAGGCAAGCATCAAGAAATAAGGGAACTTGCTCATGGGACAGTAGTGATGTCCAGAGCAGAGACCACATTTCTTGACAACAAGACCATGCATGCCTCCTTCACAGGCAGCTCTGGGTGAAACTGCAACAGGAATCATGTCCTTGGACTTTAGCTTTCCAGCGGGTAGTCTGCATGACTGTCAGCCCAGCAGTTTTTATGGTATTTTTCACTAAGGTGGGGATAATATAAAACAAAGTGTATGACAGATGAAATGCATTAGCCCCAGCAATATTAATGGATGATAATGTATACAGTAGATCATTTTATCACACCATTTACATGTAGGTTTGTTTGGTGTATTATCTTTGACACAGTGGAAGATTCATAGATCAAGAGAATTGGTGTAACCCAATTTCATCTGTTTTGTTGGATCTTCGAACAAAAGTGGATGCATTTTGAGTATACATTAAGCAACTGCTGCATGAAGAACTTCCTTACGACACCTGGCGCCTACTTTTATGGCTTATTTTGTCAGATTGTTTCTTCTATTCAAAGATTAATTTTCCTACTTGCTGAATTTGTTAAATATCTGAACAAACCAAGAGGTTTTCAGATCTGAGTTTTCTCAGATTAAGCATTTCTGCAGCAGAAAAAACACTACTCAGTCAATACAGACAGACTCGTTTGAAATCTAGCATTTGCCCCCCCACAAAAAGGTTAAACTTTCTATATAGAAAAGTACAAAATTAAATGTGCCCTGACTTACAAATGTGCCAACTGTAACTAAATGGTTATTAAGGTCATGCACTTATGAAAATGCTCTTTTATCCTAATTTTAAATGTAAAGAAAATGTTGGCTTATATTTTATATAACTTGAAATCAAGGTATGTGCAGTACTCTAATGCAGGAGAGAGCTCTTGTCACAGGTGTGACACCACATTTTAGGGAGGAAGGCACCATCCCTGCACTAGTTTCCTGGAGGTCAGTCATGTATCAGGTTTGTCAGGCCAGTGCTCTGCAGGACCCTGACTGGGTATCTCCATTCAGATGCATCCCACTGTCATTTGTAAGGCGTCTGCTGAGCACACCTGCATCCTTATGCTAGTCTCAACTTGTTAATTCACACCATTTTTATCAAAAATGTCATTTTTTTGGCAAATGATAATACAAAGCAAACTTTACTGGGACATTCTACAGGCCTAAACCAGAGGTTAGGTGTTAGCATCCTGAAGGTGTTCCAAAGCTCATGTTGTCTTGAGGGGCACAACTAAAAACTAGCACAACTGCAGGATAAACTGAAGCACAGATCCAAACTGCCATCAGCGAAGCACACAGATTAATATCAAGCTTTGTTCTGGGGGCTTAGTGTAAACTCCTGCAAGCTACCTCTCAGTTGGCTAGACCTGATGACATCAAAACAACCTTAAGCCATGACACAACACCCACATGCTTTTTTTAAGTTAATTTTCCAACATATTGGTATTTTTTTCCTTTTAAGACTTACAGGCCAGTCTGGAGAACCCCAAAGCCTCAAAACTTATTGGGACGAGGCTCTGTCTGTTCCCATGGGGCACTGTGGAGGGCAGTGGGGTAGGAGAGGGAAGATGAGCAGGGTTGGCCATAAGGCTGGGACTCACCGTGGCAGCGGTCTGAGGGATGACTGGCTGCACTCTTGACTTGGCTCTGCCTCAGGGGAACCATAGAGTCAGCATGTGGTTAGGGACAAGCCTCCAAACTTCTCTGAGTTCGCTCACTAAAAATAAATAAATAAACAATAAAAATTAAAAATAAAATAAAGTACAGACAAAAGAATAAACAGGCAAGCCAAATGCGTAAGGAAATCAAAAAGAATACAGAATCTTTTTAAACTTATATCCCTGTTACCTTTATTTCTCCTCAATGAAGTGATATTTCTTGATCCTCAAGATTCCCCTTCCTTAATGAGGTAAAATAGCAGATTATGAAGAGTGCTTTTTAATGAGAATTCAGGGACATTTCTGGGTTGGCTGAGAAGTATGAAAGTATTTAACCTTCGTTCAATGGACTGCCCTTTATTAACATTTTCCTTCTAGTGCCACTCACATAACTGCCCTTTCACAAGCCCCGTCTCAACCATTTGGTACTTATAACTTGGTTTTAGCCAGAGGGTACATTGTAGAATACAAATCAATCATTGGCTTTATTTCTTGTGACTAAAGGATTTCATAGACTGCATCTTTGTGGAAGGAGCTACCTCTAAGAAAATAGAGCTCTGTGATTAAAATGTGCCCATTTTTTTTTTGCCTGTTCAGAAGTAAAATGCTAGATGGAGAGTTCAGAAGACCATACAGTGAGTGATATGGCATTGACAGTGCAGCACAACTCAGCTCACAGCTGTGCACATACATGTGTAAACAGCACCATACCTTGCAACCAAACACTGTACCTTGTCAGGGGTGAAACACATCTTTTGGCAATGGTGACATCTTAACATCTTAGCAAGAAAGGCCAAGCAGCAGGACTTCCCCATCAGTTTGTCACAAACCCGTCCTTGAAACGTTTTCCTAGAAACAGGAGAGCATCCCTGTCTTGCGTTCCTTTGAGCATCCCTTTCTTGGGTTCATTTTCATCAGTTTCACTGGGTAAGCAGCCAAAGTGCTGCCTAGTGCTGATTCTAGCGGTGCTTTTGTCATGCAGACACTTGCCCACTGGGAAATGGATTGAAACCACCCACATACTTCTAATACGCCATTGTCTGAGCTTCAAGTGCTAATGTTAGTTAATCACACCAAGTCTGGCCTGGCCTGGAATCATGCAGGAACTGTATCCATGCCCCCCACTGTTACCTTGGAGGTGATCTGTCCTACTGCTCAATACACATTTGTAGTACACCATCTTGTGCAGGAGGAATGTACAAAGGAAGCCAGCCACAGCTAGAACAGAGGAGAGCAACACCGTTAATGTTTTAATGAAAGGCATGAAAGCAAACCCTACAAAAAAAGCTGATGGAATTTTGTTATTCACGTGGGACAGCAGAGACACATCCCAGAGACTTGGGTTCAGTCACGTGTATTAAGCTGGATTCCTGGCCGTGGAAAAAGGCAGAGCAGATACGAGGTGTACCTCAGAGCCCATGCTCTGGAGACCTGGCACTTCCAGACTGTTGTGCAAGGTTTATACCAACACTTTGGACAATAGGACATAAATTCACAGTCACAGTGATGAAAAGTCAGTCTGCAACCTATTGGACATGCACTAAACTCTGTTCCCCAGCCATGGGACACAAAAGAACTTTTTTAAAGAAAAGGCTTTTCTTACAGGACTCTTCCTTTGCCAATCTCCTGCTGCCAACATTCATTAACATCCCAGTGCAGCGTGCAGATGCACTGTACCTGCTACATTTGGATGCACAGCCAGTGCTCACTCTGCTGGGGCCCATCAGAAATGCTCAAAAGCAGCCAAGAAAAAAAAAAAAAAAAAAAGAGAGAGAGAGAGAGAGAGAGAGAAAGAATGTCCATTAGGAGACACAATGTAAGTTACAGACTCTCACAGAGAAGCATCAAGTTTTTAGGTTGAGCCCTTGCATTTCTATCTCAGGTTCAATCCTTGTGTTTCTGCCTCAGGTCTCATTTAAGACATCAGCACAGACAGATTTGCAGCACTTGGCAGGGCAGAAGGAGTCAGTAGATTCCCAAAATCCTTGGTGTCAATGTGAGCTTTGCTGCTGGCGCTCATGAAGCCAAGATTTCATTCCACTTTAATATGAACCGAGGTTCATAAGGTAAAGCGCTTGCAAATAAAATCAGTGCATTATCTTCAATTCTTGTGGGTGTTTTAGTGACACATCTCATGGTCTAAAGTCATTATAGCAGAGATACAAGATTTAGGACTTGCAGACTTGAACCAGTGCTGCAGGAACTAAAATGAAATAGTAAGAACTGCTTATGGGAAATCAAGGCAGGTTAACAACAACTGCCTTGGTCAGAAGAAAAGACCCATCTGGAAGAATATCTGAATATCAGCTATTGGAGCTGGAGATAATCTTGCAGTCTCGAATATGAACAGTACTCTGCTAACAGGAATTTTAGCATGACACAAAAAAGCTGGGTTTTGTTTACCTGTTTGTTTCTTTGCTTATTTTGTTTTCGATAGCTCATTAGAATGTATAATCCAATCTTTGTGTTGTTTGTTGGCTAGTTCTTCTGCCTAAATCCGAGGGTAGTATACAATGAGCTAACAGACAACACACACACAGACCACACAAAAACCCACAAAGCAAGTTGGAAATAAACATATTGAGGAAGAACTGGCCTCACCTCCACCATTCAATCTTCCACTGCTATACCTCCAATGATACAAAGAGAGACAATAGCTCTCAGGACCAGCAGAACACTTCGCACAAACAACTTTGAGATTTTTTTTTCCACTTAATGTCTCTCTCACTTTAGCAGTAAAAAGAAAGGATGGTTCACTTTTGCCATTCCTATATGACATTATTTTACAGTTCGCAGCTAGCTGCATACAGGCTATAGGAGATGCATGAGGAGCTGTTCATTACCACAATGCAAAAGTTTAAGTAATCACAACTTAAAAAATGTCTTGGTCCAGGTCTCATTAGTCTGGGAGTTCAAATTCCCCTAAAAACACCTTGTTGAAGCAGACAGCTTGCCTCCTATAGCACCTCAGCTCTTCCTTAGTACAAATAATCTTACAGGGAATGATTAAATGCGGGAGGAATTTTCAGCTAAGAAAAGAGCTGGCAAAGGAGGGATATTAGAGTAGAATATGAAATCATGAACGGCACAGGGAAAGTGAGTAAAGAATGACTGTGTCTTTTGCTGCCTTTAGTTCATCCATGGGAGGAAGCAATCAAGTGGCACATTCAAAACAAATGGCAAGTGTTTGGTAGTACTCTTTCACAGACTTGGTCATGTTGTGAAACTCCTTGCCACAGGATTTTGTGAATGCCAGAAGTTTACACAGATTAATAAAGAGATAAAATAAAATAAAATAAAATAAAATAAAATAAAATAAAATAAAATAAAATAAAATAAAATAAAATAAAATAAAATAAAATAAAATAAAATAAAATAAAATAAATAAAATAAAATAAAATAAAATAAAATAAAATAAAATAAAATAATAAAGTAAAGTAAAGTAAAGTAAAGTAAAGTAAAGTAAAGTAAAGTAAAGTAAAGGAAGTAGTAGTAAACATTGGTGCACCACCTCTAGCTTGGGAAGACGTGAGTCACAGTTTGCTGGAAACAACAGGAAGGAATTGCTGGAAGGAAAAAAAAAAACTTGGGATATATCAATGCCATGATATATTTACCCTGTTCTTGTGCCCTTATCTGGGCACCTGGTAGAACAAGAACATAGACCTTTGATCTGACCCAGCTAGGCTGGTCTCGTGTTTGCATCTCCGCATTGTTTGCACTTACCTGCAGACTGCTATTGAACTTACATACAACTCTCTCCTCGATGTTCTTTAAGAACTTTGTATTATCATGAACTTCTACTTAGCAGTTTGTGTGGATTTTTTTGAACCTTGGGAGAAGCTCTAAGTTATAACATTTGATGAGGAATACAGCTTATAAGACATAGAGTCTGCAGTGCAGTCAAGTAGGCTTAGATCTCGTATGTGTGTGTGTATGTGCGTGAGAGAGAAAATGTGCATGTGAAAGTAACTTTGTGTATAAAGCAGATATTTTCCATGACATACGTTGATGAATTGAATTCCGTTAATTTATAAACTATATTCAGAACTGGTAGAATTTTGCAGCGTTTCATGGCCAAATTCTGTGAAAGGGCTGGGAAAAATCTGTTCCAATTTATTCTACACTCTGCAGTGATTTTTCTAACTAACTGTGTGTGAATTATTATATTTCGATCTGTATATAGAGCGCTGAGCACTTTGGCCCCCGCCCAGCAAAGCAGCTAAAGGAAATGTCCTGCTGAATTCACAAAGACTGTTTGCATTCTTAAAAGTTAAGCATGTGCTTAAGGGCTTTGCTAGATCATAACCAAAGATCTCAGGAGCGGTTGGCAAGACTGATACCACAGAGAATAGAAGAAGAGGAAAACAGCAAGAAAGATGTCAATAGATATATTGACATGAATTTGGAATGGTGCTTAGCATTTGAGTGCATTAAGAAAAGAGAGATCTAAAAAGCCCAAGAAATGCATTTGAGAGACTGCACTGACTTTTAAAAAAATACTGCTTTCTAACAGCCACATATCAAACGCTGACTTTCAAAGAAGAGAAGCATTACAACGTATGCTACAGCATTCTCATCACATTATTTTGCTGTGTGTAACAATGCAGCAATTTTTAGCACACAAAATGCCAATCTTATTCTGGCTCTTGGGTGCACATAGATTACACAGCCACAGTGTGGCTGAGGTGGGCAGGCACCTCTGGAGGTTGTCTAATCCAGCCCCACCACCTCGGAGCAGTATCAGCTGCAGTGGGCTGCCCATGGAGTTAGATATTTCTGAGGATGAAGACACCACAATCTCTCTTGACAACCTCTCCCAATATTTGAGCATCCTATCTTCAACTTCTCCCCCTTTCAGTGCTACAAAGCTTTTGCTGGTGATCTCATGATGCTTAGACCTTCTTCCTATGCATGTACTCTACTTTACAACAACAACTAGGTCCTAAAAATTCAGGAGGATTAGACACATAAGTGAAAAATAGACACTAGCAGAAGTACTTTCAGGACTTCAGTTGGCAAATCCAAGAAAATTGTCAAGTTGTAGCATAAAGAAAACAAATCAGGCAATATTTTACTGTAGGATTCAAAATGTCATTACACGGATATCACAATATGTATGTACATTTTTCCCCTTTGAAATGTAGGGGATTATGCTCTTTAATCCTCTAGCGGGTTTGAATTTTTTCAGTTTTAGGTGTTGTACTTTAGGACTTTTCAGGACTCACTCGCATTTTGGTCCCCTTAAATTCAGCTGCATTTTCTCACTGATTTCCATCACAGCCAAAATTTCACTTTCTTTTCATAAGTACAAAGCTCCAATGTTGATGAAGTATTCAGGAATTAGATTGAACCCATAGTGAATAGCAAACACAGGAAGGCAAAGGTGCATGATAAAATGATTAATCTGTGGCTTTGCAATTACTACACAGATAGTACTTTGATATGTGCAGTATTTTTAGCAACTTAGTATCCATGTGTGTAATACACAATTTTTTACTTAGCAGCTTATCTTCCAAAACTGTATTGTATTTTTCAATGAGTCAGCTGGTTATAGTGTCCTGCAATTTGTGAAGCAAATGAATTTATGTATTATGACACGAAATGTACTTCATTCATCGATGTGACTCAGTTTATTTACGAAAATACTTCACAGAAGATGAGTGAATATTCTATAATACATTTCAAGAGGTCAATGTAGTCTCAACAATAGTGTCTTCACTGTGCATAGACCAGTAAATCTTTGCTGAGGAGAGAGGTGGCTGGGGTTTGTATGCTCGTCATGACCCGCACAGATTAGCAAAGTGCAAAGGTTCCAGTGAATGTATATGTACAAACACACATCTGCAGCGACCTTCGGGGCATGCTTAAAGCTCATCTGCTTCCCTCAAGGATTTGAAAAGATGGGGAGGAGGATTAAAAGAGTGGTAAACTGATGGAAAAAGAAGACTCAACTTCTAATTTGCTGGTCTTGTTCGTAAGACAGGAGTTGCTTTTGTTTAGCTAGAATGAAGTTGCTGTGGGGTGTTCGCATCTTTCATTAAAATAAGGCATCTAGAAAGTAAATGGAAAAATCATTCTTTTGGTTCTGTGTGAATTTAAAGATACAAAACAATTGATCTGCCCTCAAGTCCACAGCTACCGAGAGAAGGGAAACAAAATAGTGTCTGTATTGTACATAAGTGGCTACAATATGATTTTAAAGTGGAATTAGGCCAACTTGACTTGACACAATCCTTCTTTCTCTAGCAGTGCCAGCTTTTCAAAAGATTTCAAGCACCCATAATCTATACCATCTTTTCAGAGTGGTCCAGGTGCTACCAAAGGCACTGCAGCCACCCCACTCAGCAGCTGGTTTGTGAGGGTTTGGGAGCCCATTCAGCTGCAGATGGTGTGCTGGGAGCATCCTGTGGCTTTTGGTTGGATGGGTGAGCTGATCTTGCAGAGTTTCCCTCACACCACCTCTCCTTCCTGTGCACTACGTCCTTTGTGTCAGGCTCAGTGCTACTTTGAAATAGTCCACCACAGCGTAGAAAACCCAACTGGTGAAAAAATGTGAATAGTTTTCTAGTGGTTCAGTGAGCTGAACTGTGTGAGTGAAGAGTGAGAAGGGGCCAGGGGTGGGGAGAGGGGAGAGAAAGGAGAAAGAAGCAACCCACGATGTTAGAGCCACTTTCTCTTGAAGTCTTATCCTAAGGAAGAAACTCTAGGTAAGCATACCTTCAGGCAATGAAACTCAGGTCTGCTTTTCTCAAGTGCTCAATGCTTCTGCTAACTCCCATGGTGACACCTTAACAGTCAGATTCTCAAAAGGACTTAGTTTTCAGCAAGAACCCAGGGTGCTGAGGCCTTTAAAATTTCTCCTCTCTTCCTTTGTTGCCTACTTGGGAAATGAGCTTTTTGTAAAATTCCAGCTTTACTCAATAAGTAAAGCTTCCTAGTTAAGTGCACTAGCTAGGGGAAAAGCGCAGATCTTTCATATATTCACCTAGTATTTGCTAGAGCAGGCCAGGCTGATTATAAAGTGTTTCTGTATGAAAGAGGCCATTGCTTGTAATTCCCTCCAAAGCTGATGCACAGAGTGGGGCATGAAATACCACGAGGTGATGGGTCAGCCTCCAGACCACTGCCAGGATGTGCACCTCTTCTCTGAAAAGCATTTCTTACTCAGTTTGGACATCAGTGTTCCAGGCTAGGCAGAGCTCCTTAAAAACATATTCTGAATCTTGATAAAATTACAAGCACCATGTCTGATCCCAAGAAGATGTAAAGACACTATGTCCAAGGACTCCAGGAAATGATGCAACCTGCAAACCATTTTACTACCTGTGTGCTTTAGCCTTGGATACTGGCAAGGTACTCAGCTCTGCTTTACGGACACCCCATTAATCTTATCTCATTGTAAAACAGTGTTTCTTTAGGGAGGAGAAAGCGTCTCAACCCTGAAAGGTTTAAATAAGATTCCCTGAGGATTTATATGCTCTGGGAAGTTGTACCGGTTCTAACTAAACCGATTAAAGGGAAATGGGTGCAACCGCCTCGGGGTTCGGCACACCACTCTTGCTGGTATAGCTGCAGCTCATGAAAGCTTTGCCATCCCACCTCCGCTCACAACAGTTGGCAGAAAGGGAAGTGTGCCAGGGCCTCGGCCGCTCGGGTTTACAGTCTGGCATGTTATCACAAACCACTGAGAAAGGTACTGGAATATAAATTGGCGTGCCTAGAGGTAGGACGGGGACTCTGTCACGCAAGCTCTGTGACATCCACTGACAAAACCTCCACAAGCCAGGAGACAGGGAGCTGTTGCAGAGCAGTTTAACTGAGCAGAGAGCATCCTTAGGGGTAGCCATGCCCCAGGTGTGACAAGTCTGCCCTGGCAGGGTGGGGGCTTCGGGGTGCCTGCAGCCCCCAAACACCCCCTCCCTTCCACACCACCACCTTGAGCCCATTCCAACATTTTCTCCACTCCATTTACCCCTACATGTGAAGGGGTGCCTGGAGAGGCAAGTGCCCTTGTATAAAAAAGCAAGGAAGCTGTTGAACCCAGCGTGTTGAGGCCCAGCCTGCAGTGCCAGCCTCTCGGTGGTGCCATGGTGGTGTGGCCCTCCTGCCAGCTCCTTTGCGGCCCTTGCCTCCCTTTTCTGCCTCCCCGCACTGGGTGCCCTCCTTATCCTTGCTCATTAACACTTGCTGACTTGGTAATGAGCATCAAACTGCAATTTAGAGCAGACAAAAGAAGAGTGTAAGGGAGAGTGGGAGGAGCAGGACAGGAAAGAGAAAGCACAGCTCAGCAGGCCTCTCAGGCCCTAAAGCTGTCCCTGGCCAGCTGATGGCTGCGCTCTGAGCTTCCCAAGCAGCCCCTAGCCAGGGAGGCTGCCTGCTGGCTGATCCTCCCAACCTCACCCTGGGGGTGAAGAGCAGAGTCTGTCCCCCCATCACGTCTAGTTTTGACCTAGCAAGTCTCAGCCATGGGGCTGGTTTCCCAAGCTGGTGGGGACAGGTCAGTGGGATGCACCGCACCCACTGATTTTGCATGAAAACAGTATTGTGAAATTGCCCCTCCAAAATGTGATCCAATTCCTCTTTATGGCCTCAGGCTGATGCTCACTGGGCCATAAATATCTCGCAGCCTTTCTGTGTCAGACCAGCCTAACCCATGGGCATGCTGGAGCCTGCTTCGGGCAGGAGGGGGGTGTCTTCATTCCAGGCATTGCAGATCAGCACAGCTCCCCGTTATCTGAACTTGCTGCTTCCTTCCTATTGTTAATTTGTTCCTTCCTGTAGCTGATTTGTACCTCAACTTTCCTGCTATCTTTAATGCTAAGTCATTGTGTTTTGTGTTACAGAACGATGTTTAAAGACCAGTTCCTGGACTGGCATTAGCCAGAGAATATCCAAATGGGATACTTTGGTCTTTCCTTCAATGGTCTAGGTTTAAAAAATAAGCTCATTATTTTTTTTTTTTTTACTTGGAAATTGTGGAGGATAATACAGTATGGTCACAGCACTCATGGATGGATATCCCTGTCTAGGGAAAAGACAGACGAAGGGAAGACTTCTGATCTTGACTTTCCATTGAGAAAGATTCAGCAAAAACACATGATTAGAGCACTTATCTGGAGAAGAAGTTTTGACCTACAGTTAGGAATATTTTTGATGTATTATTTCAATATAGTTAACCAAGGCTAAACTGTGTCAAGAAAGTGGAACAAAAAAGGGAAGTGTAAAATGGGAACGAAGGCAACTTACAGAGCATGTCAGGGGAGCAGGCTGAGGTGAACCCTTAGCAGGTGAGCCCTGACTTTGTCCAGGCCATTACTACACCAGTAACTTAATCAGGGAACAGAACACAAAAATCTTACAGTGGGTCCTTTATGGGAAGGTGTGAGCGAGACAGAATACCATTTTCTGAACACATCAATTGCTGTGAACCTGTGTGGTCTTAAACTCATTTATATGGAGCACTGCAAGCAGCATAACCTGAATTAATACTATGAGACAGAAACGAAGCCACTAATGGACAAAAGGAAGCATGAGTCTAATGGTTCAAACACAGGGCTGGAGAGTCAGGAGACCAGAGCAGTTTTACTTGATTTAGCTACTGACTCATCTTGAGAGACTGTGAGGAATTCACTTGCATCAAAACTGTTGCTGCTTTCGGCTTGGGGTCCATTTTCTTGAAGTTATGGCCTTGTTGAGCACTCTGATCTGAACTGCTGTGTGCCTTGGCTGCCTCATCTGGAGGCATTCATTCATTCATGCCAGCACAGCCCTATGAACTTCTCAGGGAAAGGGCATGATACTGTAATTTAAATAATTTACTTTAAGTTTTGGCTCAAGGGACCGCATGACCATTAAGTAATGGTTTTGTAATGTAGCAAGCCTTTCCTGTCCTTCCCTGTGATGGATCCTGTGTTTAACACTTCACCTGGCAAAGTGTAGAACAATTTACCCCCATTTTCCTTGACAAGGCAAATCTTCTACTAGCCACACCATAGACAGGCTGGGTGTTCTGACAGAGATGGCCCTACAAGGGCTGTACAAAGGATGAGTCAAGACAAGCTTGGCTAATCCTGAGAGACTCCATCATGCAATTCTTCTGCGGTATCCAGGTATTGCTACTGGTAGCCGGGCTGGGGCTCCAGTCTGTGGATCAGGGCTTCTGTTGCAATAAGCACAAGCTTACAAATAGTCATACGTAAAAAGCTTAATTACAAACAAACTGTAAGCTTGTGCAAACTGGTTTTCAGGTAATGCTCTTAAGAGCCATTGGATTTCCTGGGGTAAATTGGGTGGATTTGAATTTCCAGCTTCAAAAAAGGCTGTGTTTAGGGACGTGTTTGGGGCTTGTTGAGTTGTCATGGGTGCCACTGAGGAAGACCTCTTGGTTCGCCTTAAAAAGAGGGGGTTTATACAGACATAGAGCTTATATATCTGTAGGGGGTGGGGGTTAAAGGAAAACAAACAAACAGACAAAAAACAAGTCTGCATTTGTGGTTAACCATTTACTATTAGGTGTAAGGGTAAAAAAAAAAAGATCTTGTAAGGCCAAAGATGCCTACTGAAAAGTTTCCTGTGAGGCAGGTTTGCAAGGTATGTGTTGATGACAGCAACCAGAAGGGCTGCAACCACCAACTGTGTCCCTCCTGTGTCACATCCAGTGATGGGCACCGTCTGGGATGTGCTATGGGGGGAATTAATCCACACCATGGCTGCACGCAGCCCCAAATTGTGCCTTTCTTCACAGCATTGGGTGTCAATTCCTGCCAGGGAGAGTACTGGGCAAGGTGTGTCTTATCTCAGGCACGATCTGGCATGGCACTGCCTATACCTTTCTTTAAACAAAGCTCTCACTGACATCAATAAAAGTTTGATTCCAGAGGAAGCTGAATTTCTAGCTAGTTAATCTGATCCAAGCCTTCCTACACGAAACACAAGGGACTGATGCAGTCTCTCCACCTTGGGAATCGCATCTCCTCACACCATGGCTCAGGTTGCCCCAAGGTCTACTGTGGAAAAGCTGAGCAAGTCTGAGCCATTTCACAATGTTGGTGAAGTTTCACAGCCTCAAGCAGTCATTATTGCACTGGGTCGTACCCCTGAGGTAAATTATTAATAATAATAATATGTTATTTTTGTTAAACCTGACATCTCCTTTCATCTCAGCCCCATGCTTATCAAGAGCTCTGCAACAACAAAAAAGGAAAGTTTTATTTCCACATTTCCATCCCTTCGTCTCATCACGCCGCGTCTGCTTTGGGGAGTGAAGAGTAATCTGTGGAAAGCTTTCATGCTCTCAAACCTACCAAAACATGCAATATTAATTGGGATTATTAATTGTATTTACTGCACTAGCAAGTCTAACCTTGTTAAAGGCCAGTGCGAAGATGTGGGATCATTTCTGTCATTTGGAACATCCTGCATGCTACCTCCTCTCAGAAATCAAAAGGAAAATTACCTCACTTTTATTAATCATCCTTTTTCTTACAAGATTTTGCCTTTTGTTTAGCTGCACTTCACAAGGAGAAGGTGTGTTTTCTGTGCTGCTTTGAGATCTTGGCAGTTAATGGAACTCTTTGATTTTTAAATAAGAGTTATTCCTCTGAGTGTACAGTATAAACCTAACAGGCAAGGGACTGTGCCTTTAAGTTCATCAGTTTTCCCAGTGCTGTACTGGAAGGATTGGACTGAAACTTTAAACATTTCTAGCCATACCTAGCATATGTATAATTTATAAGCCACACACCGTTTGCTGTCAAATAGGCGATTGATCTGACTCGGATCTCGTTAATTATCCTCCACATACATTATACGTTAACAGATCTTCAGTATACTGTGTATCAATATTAATAAGATTATAAAACACTATTGATAATTAGGAAGAGAAAGAGACCAGGCCTTTGATTCACTCTGTTACTAACGCCCCTGCATCTCTAGATTAAAAAGAGACCACTTTTCGTTTAATAATATCAGATCAGTACATCCATCTTCTAAAATGCTTTATTAAGAGAAAGCTAAGATTTGCATCCCTATGCAAGGGGCTATTTGAAATTGATTATGGAGGCATCATTGATGTGTGAGAAATTTGTTTCTCTGTCTTGTCTAAAGGGGGGCCTAATAGGTGGGAGGGATTTAAGGTGGAGCACTGCACTCTTGGATCTTTGATCAGGAGATTTCTATTTTTCTTTGTCAGGCTATATTTGGTAAGCCAGATTGTTTTGTTTCAGGGGAAATTAAATGGGATGTCATATTGCTTCCTTTTAAAAATAACAACATCCAATAACAACATTATCACACTCCAAAAGAGAACGGTGGAATTAAATACCAATATTTATATTTAAATTATGTTGGCCCAATTAATATTTTTCATACTTTTTACATTTTTTTTTTCCGACCTGCCTTTTATGTCTCCATTAAGCTCGTGAATTCATTTGTAACAAGCAAACCAGCACTACGAGCTGCTAGCGAGGTCTCCAAAACACTTCACATCCAAATCCAATCAATCAGGCAAACTTTCCTTTCCTATACCTTTCATACAAAAGAGGAGGGGAAATCACTGAAGGATGATAGGGAGAAATAGGCACAAAATAAAATCAAGTTGCCACCTGACTGGTCCTCCATTGGTATGCTATATAACGCTGTTCTGGCTTGGAGATCACCTCCATCAAACCCAGGCATTCTTTCTATCACCTAAGAAAAATGATTCAACGTTCAGGCATGAAACGTACCTCAGCCTTGCTGCCAATGTCCACTGATCATGCAGAAGCTTGATTGTGGTCTTCAGTAAACGTCAGAGCAGCTCTTCCTCTGGGCTGACCCGCACTGTGCAAACATGGCCAGATTAAAAGTCCTCAGGCTCCCTGGTTGCAGATCCCATCGCAGCTCCACTGGGGTGGCCAGTGTTAGGAGACCTAATTCCAGATACCACTGATATTTTAAGTATCATTTCCCGTAATCCCACTGAGATCAGATTTCTCAACTATTGGGCTCAGGACACCAGCAGCTCCTGTACTGGTGCGTGTGCCACCGCAGAGTCAGCTCCCCAGAACAGCAGGCTGAGGTGGAAGGTATTCAGTGCTTGGTGGCAAAGGGAAACTGAGGAAAAAGTTTGGACAGGGTTTTTACTCAGGTAGATTCACAAATGTATTTTTCTGCAAGGTTGTCTGACAGATTTTCATTCCTCATGGTAGTTCTGCTAAAAGACTAAATAAAAAACATTAATTTCTGGCTTCCAGGAAATCTGCCCTATATATAAACTGCCTATTCCCTAGAGCTCTGTGATTTTCAATCAGGATTCACAGAACTGTGGAAGAACTGAGAAGTCCCAGGCTGCCTTTTCCAGCCTTGGGAAAGTCCCTTCATCTGCCCTGGCCATTCGTTGTGCCACTGAACAGTCACAAGGGCTACTTAGATGCCACTGCAGGGTGCAGGACAAGCAACCAAATGACCTAATATGCTGTTGGGAGCTCCTTGGCACCCACTCCAGCAGAAGCCAGGCCACTGAACAAGGTGATAACATTTAAACTGCTGTTTACCAAGTCTCATTTAGTCTGAAACCAGCTTTTGGGTAGGGAAAACCAAGAGGTATATCCTGGCAGAGGGGCTGATGACCTGCCTGGGGAAGGCTGAGATGCAGCTAGAGACATAAACCCAAATTAAAATTTACATGCTGGATATATAAGCAACATAAAGGGCTTTCCAAGGCTTGCTATAAGAGCAGAGAAACCTGGGAAAGTGATGAGGCAATGTGATGTCAGATAAATGTCCTGTTTTAATCTCTCAGATAGTTGTGCTCTTCTTCTTTCTAGAGGAAGCTGTGAAGGAGACTGTTGGAAGAACAGCAAGAAGTAACTTGAAATAGAGCCTAGAAGATCAGGAAGAAAAACACAGAATAAATCCACAAAAATGGAGCAAGATAGTAAAATAACCATAATGTTTGGTCCTGATCCTGGAAGGTGTAAAGGTTGGCAGATTTTCCTGGGATTCCTGCAAGACGAAGATGTGGGCTGTCAGGGCAGCAGGGCTCACCCATGCTAGTCTCTGGCTAAGAGCTTGCACCATGCTTCCTCAGCCAAAGTGGTCTTCTGGTGGCAGAGCTGTCCCCACACATACCTGGTGCAAGTCTGGGACACTGAAGACCTAGCCCAGCCATGTCACTGTCATGGCCATTCACATCCTTACGTTCCTACACACTGTTCAGGACACAAGTAACTTGGTATGTATTTCTGAAGATGCACCATTACTGCATGCTCTGTATGCTGTATATCCAGTGTGTTTACAGCACTGGAAACATACTAAAAAACAAAGAAGATCCAGTTCATTTTTAATTTAAAGCACTAGAAAAATCCAGGTTAATGTATTCATGTGAATGTATCTCCCAAAATAAATCTGTGATGAAGAGAAAACACCCAGGAATCTGGGGTTCTGTCCGGGCTTTGCCATTGGTCCCTGGTGACCATCAGGGCATCATCTGCTGGCTCTTCCTCTTGGCTGCTGTGCACTGCAGGGCCGAGCCAGCCCGGCACTCTGACTTCGCTCAGTCCCTGAAGTCCAGTGCTGCACCGCAGAAATCTGCATTGGCTTGAGCCAGGAAAAAGCAGACATGAGAAATCCCTCAGCTGGGCGGTCCCGGGTATGGGACAAGCTTGTGCTGAGCACATGATGAGCACACACAGAAATGCTGTCCACTGCTTTGTACAGGTGAGAGAGCCACTGCTGTAATCAAGTTCACAGCAGAGCGAGGCTGCCAGCATAAGAGGTGAGAGGTTTTGCTGGCCAACCTTATCCAAGAGGCTGAATGTGTGCTGAAACTGTTCTACCCCACGTCGCAAGTCCTGCTGGCATCGGGCTGAAATGTGTTATCAGAAGAGCGTGGAGGAACTTGCTTCCTCTGTGTCCCTGCTGCCCATAGCTGTGCAAAAGCCTCTGCCTCGCCAGCTCTCAGGCTGGGGCTTTTCACTAAGAATCAAAGGAGGGAGGGGAGGAGAAAATGTGTGTGATTCTTGGAATCATCACAGCACTTGCTGGAAACGAGACCCTTGGAGGCCATGGCAGCAGCCTGTATTTTCTCAAATTAGGACAGTGGTTTAATGCATCAGGGCCTTTCTGATGGATTGTGCCAATTTGTGGTGTGGAACCATTATGGTGGAAATGATGGGAAGGATACAACATTGCAGAGATGATGCTCCAGGTGTCTGCGTAGCCTGGAGCAATTATTATGTGGCCCCTTGACATGGTACCTCCAAACAGCTTCATTGTGCCAGGATTTGCATGTTATTAACCTGCTCAGTGTTACTACATCAGATGGAGCAGAAAACAAAAGGAAAATAACAGCCCCATTTGAGCTTGGGCACAGTAGAGTATTTTTCAACCCTGGCAACATTTTCATTTCAAGCAAAGAAGAACAGTTGCTTTTGCATTAAGCAGAGAAACCCTGAAGATGAATGTGCAGCATGAATAAAAACAGTGAAACCTTGGTAGCTCTGCACTTCAGAGAAACAACACTTGGGCCATTTGGAATAAGAATGGTTTGCTCCCATCTTAAAAATTTGTCTGACAAATTTCAGGGAGAAGAGCTTTTTCTCTCCCCCTTCCCCCCACCCCCTCCTTACTCTAACCCTGTGACATACTGCAAAAAAATGCGTGCACACGAGCCGTTGTCACCGGGAATGTACCAGCCTTCCATTAACATTGCTCTCCGTAGGACGGCGGTTGGCAGGAGTGCTCATTTTAAAATCCAAAGGCTCATGTCTAGTGCTCCAGCCCTTATTCCCCTGGGTTTTTTCAAGCCACTTGAGCCACTTGTCTGGAGCCTGCTTGCTTTGATCTCCTCCTGCATCGAACGTGTCTGGAGAGAGCTCTGCGAGGGGAAAGCATGAATCGAATCGTACGCTCCCATCTCGAGTCTTGCCCATCGCAAAGCCATACCAGGAAATCGAGGAAATGCTCCAGGTTTAAGCTCTCTACCCTTAGCCAGAAATTAAAACCCCTTCATTAATCCAATCTTAAATCTCAACTAGCTGCTGCTTAAAGTGGTAATAAATATTTCATACCGATTGTGTTGCGTTCCTTGCTGTGTTTATTAAATGGAGTTTCTCATAATTCCAGTTATTCATTTTAATAGGTCAGGACTTGGCTGTGATTTAAACAGACCACTGAGGAAACAGCCGTGGTTAAACATTGTAACAATATGGATTATTAATTTAATTGGCCAGCTATTACTTGTTTTGACTCTGTGCTAACACATTTAGCTCAGTCTCTTGTGGCCTATAAACCACAAAGGTCATGACTTCAACATTCAGAAGAATGGGAAAAAGAGAATCAGGGCTGAGATTATGAGGAAAAATAGAGAAACAGTGTGGGGAAGACAGAGTGGGGAAGACTAAGGGCTTGCTGGAGGCAGTGCAGGGCAAAAGGGGATTTATTTAGTAGCTCAGCGATAGAACATCCTCTAAACCACCAGCCAAACTAGCGGTTTCTTTCAGTCCACATCCCTCAGAGGTGATTTCAGACTGATTTTTTACCTGTGGGTATAATGATGATCACCCCACATGCTTAATGACACCTTTATTTTATTCCTGATTTTTTTCTAATAACATCAGAAGTATATCATGCAAACAGCTCACAGGTGCATAATTAGCAATACTATTTATAAGTGTGTGAAAAAGAGAGTCAAGCACCCCCCCCCAGATGGTTTTACTGCACCTTTATTGAAAACCATCTCAGGATGCTAGCTAGGTACAGAGGGGTGAAAAAGCACACTCCAAAGGGCATGCTAGCAAAAAGGGGTAGTCAGGAAAACAATGTGGGTTTTATCTCCAGTACGCAAGAGATGTAGTGCATTTTATATCACAGACCACTCCCTTTGAAAGGGGTCAAATCTTTCCATTGATTTTTTATGCAGAACTTTCACTTACTCCCAATAGGTGTCCTGTGCATTGAATAGCAGCAGGATACGACCCATATTTGTCTTGGCAACTGCATGCACAAATCTGGCAGTGGGCAGTATTTCCATATTCATGCCTGTGCCAAGTGTGTTCAGCATTCAACTTACGCAGGTGCAGAGACCCTACCCTACCATGAAGGAAACTCTATGAGTACAAAGGGTAGACTGATGTATTTGGCAGCCAACAAACAGGTATGAGTCCCATTTTCATTGGTTCTCATCTACCATGTGCCCGGGAAACTGTAGCTGTTCCGGCAATACACTGCACAGGCCAGTAAGTCAAAAAGACACAGCCCAGACCTTTGTCTGCAACTGCAGGCTCCAAACCATGCAGCTAACATGGGAAATGCAGCACGCATGAATCTAGCATACATAATCAGCAGTAACAGCTGCCCAGACAAGTTGGTGGGATTCCAATGCTGTAAGACTTCTTCTGTCCTCTCTCTCTTATCCTCCCTCACACAGCACAACCAGATTTTCCAGGACACGGGGACACTGGGATGAGAGACACAGGGAAGTAAAAGGCAAAGGAAGCTTCAGGCTTGGAAACTTATTCATGGTGTAGCAAAGAGCCGGGAGGATAAAAATTCTCTGCTTCTCTCAGGGATTTCTTTCCAGCTTTTTCTCTGAGCACCTCCTGCTCCCTCTGTACAGAAGGCCTGATGTCTAGGTACAAAACCCCACTTTGTCCAGCTGAAAACACCAGCATTGATATCCTGTAATGCAGCTATCCCCCATCACCAACTATTTGTAATTATGTGTTACCATAATAATAAATATATTTTAATGTTTTACTCTAGTAATACAGAGCAAAGGCTGGGACCACGCTGCATCCTGCCTCTTGCAGAAGCCCTTTAAAAGCATCTGAGAACTGCTTGTCCCGTGTAGCCAGGCTGTGCGCTCCCTGGATTCCCCTGCTGCCAGAGTATATCTCCTCCGCTCCGCCTGCCTCCACGTGGCAAGCAGCAAACCACAGCCCCTGGCACACAGCTCCTCACCCACCGAGACATCCTGATGCTGCTGCAGGTGCCTCACTCGGGGGATGTATCTCTAAGTGTGGCTGACAAACACGGCTTTCTTTTGTGGTGCCTAGCACCAGCAGCCCCTAAGGATGAGATCCCCTTTCCTTCTTCTCCCCCACCCCCAGCCCTTGTACACAATACAGTATTTGTCATGGATTTGTTTTCCAGTACATGAAGAGCACAAAAACGCGTGCTCTTTTATGATAAGGTAAGCAGAGTGACCCTGTAACATTCCACATCTGAACTCAGAACGGCATCTGCCTCACAGCTGTCCTTGTAGCAAGCGTTTCAAAAACACAGACAGCAAAAAACAGCAGCAATATCTCATCGCCGATGTAGCTGCTTACAGCACAGTCCTCACCGTCTTCCAAATATCCGTGTTTGAGAGGTGACCTACAGCTGTAAAATTTGGATGCGCTTTCCAACACCACCCCTTAATTTCAGAGATGTTCCAGTATGAGGTTTGCACAAAGCTTTTGCAGAGTTGCAAGCCAATTGCAAAATTTGTGGCTGGAGCTAGGTTCAGATTCTGAACACCCTGACTCAAAAAGATTTCCAAGAGCTTTGGCTTGGTTGCAATATTCATGTTCCCTTTCACTTGTGTTCATTGACTTATCCACTAGGAGTCATGGACTAGGAGCCCACAGTGAAAGGCTGTGTGCAAAGAGAGAATAACAATAAAGAAAGAGTTTACAGTCTACAGTCAAGAGATAGCTACAAAGAAATATGGAGATTCAGGGAAAGAGTTAAACTGTTGACATGATGGGCAGTGGCCTGACTGCAGTTGAGCTTTCAGTGGCTGTCTTGTCAAAGGAGAGCTGTAAGGGAGATTTTGAAGGGGAAAAACTCTGTACTTTGCAATGTACATGAAGAGCTCTTTCAAGAGCTGTGGTTATGAAAGTACCACTACGGACATGGACATCTTGGCCCAAGTGGAAAGAAAGGTGTGGTTTAGGAAATAAACAACAGGAAATGGGTGGAGAAGGGAGAAACCTTGGAGGGTGCTGAAGGCAGAGGTAAGATGGTTCTACTTGCTATGCTAGATAGGGAGAGGTAGAGGAGGAAGGCAAAAAGAAAGTTGCTGAGATCCATTTGATGAACAATGAGCACTGCTCGGGATAGGTATTAGAGGAGATGGAGTGGGTTAGGATAGAGAAACTATCTATGCAATCAGATGAAAAGAGGTTGGAAAAGCAAATTAATTGGGAGAAGAATATCACAGAAGCATTAAGCAGAAAGTGTCAAGAAAGATAACATGGAAGCAGGATACTAAGAGGATATGAAGTCCAACTTGTGCTGAGCATTGGATACCATGAACAAGTGTCATTGAGACACGATGAGTTTTTAACTTGGGTAGAAGGAAACAAATCACAGTAGAGAGGGATCAGGGAGTCAACAATGGTAGCTGAAATCAAACTCAGGTGAAATTTCCCAGGAACCAGATAAAGAAAGAGGAGAGAAAGGAAACAGCCTAGGCCTACAGGAAGCTGAGGGATCACAGGATCCCTAGGCCTACATGAACCTGGTTATCTGCGTTGAAGGCACTTAGATCAAAGAGTTTGAAGGTGGAATAAGAGATTATGTCACTAGGGACACTGATGGGAGATGTTTAGGCTGATAGTTACAGTTGGAGGCTAAACCAGAAAACATAATTTCCTTTGCAAGAGAAAATGGATAAAAACAAAGCGAGTTTTCAATGGGAGATACAGATGGCAGTTGTCAGGGTGTCTTCATGGAGGAGCAATATAGTTGTTCAGCTTATGAAAAGCAGAGGTGAATCTGGAGAGAATGGATTTGTCATGGAGAACATCAGCCTGATCACAAGATTTCCACGAGAGAAAGTCTGAAGCACGAGAGCAGGGCAAAGGATCCTAGGACGATTCAGAGCAGGAGCCTGGCAGTGACTGTACAGCAATAAAGAAGGGCTCATGGTCATGATGAAGGAGAGGGGAGCATGAAGAGATCCAAGAGCTATCTAGAAGGGACTGAAGAGATCTATCAGAAAGACAAGTCTGAGAGCTAGCAGGAAATTATCCCCTGGGTGGGTGGCTGACCCAGAATTTGGTGAGCTGGAATGTGACCTGAGTGCAAGGGGACATACACGCCATGGTCAGACAAGTCACCAGCATGGATGCAAGTCATTGAAAGTCAGGGCAGGGAGTGGGACAAGGCAGTGAAGATTGGTACAGCAGGGAGCCTGTACGTACTGCAGAGCAACTTGAGGCAGACAAGCAGAAGGTAGAGAGAGAGAGTGCTAGTCAGAAAAGGAGGAAGATTGGAAGCTGAAGGGTTGGGCTGGTCTTTCTATAATAAGTTACAGTTCAGCTTCTCTCTGTAGTCCTCTGTGCAAGCTGCTTGTTGCTCAACAGTCCTGCCCTACCTTGTGAGCCAGGTCTGGGATTCACTGACAGGTGTCATAGGAATAAGGTCACAGGCTCCTCTTAGTTTTCTGACTTTGTACGAAAGGTCTTCCAAATAATAAGTTGGCTGCAGAGACCCAGGAGAGCATCTAATGGAAAGTGCTTTGTTTTATTTCTAAGATTTCTCCATCCACAGAATGTTGACAAAAATTGCCATTTTCACCTTTGTAGACTTTTTAAAAAGAGGTAGGACTGTTATCTCATCAGGTGAAAGACCTGTTGAGGGATACAAAAAGGTTTACTGTTATCTAAGTACAAGAACTCTTCCTGGACATTTTTAGGAGACTTCAGATGGATGCTCCAAGCACGGCAGCATGAGCTAGTACAGCTGAGCTCACGAGGTGAAGAGCTGAGGATTTTACTGGCTCATGTCTCCCCTGTTGTGACACACTTGGAGCCCATGCAGTAAATTCCTTCAGGGTGAGAATGGCCCCTTCCGATTTGGAAGATAGGTGAGGACAGGAAAAACATTAGAGACCCAGTAAGGAGCAGGTGCTGGCACTTTACTTGTGCTAGCAAGAATGACGTAATACTTAAATAAAAATAATTAGGTTGTTGGACACAAGCCTTCATATAAAGAACAACATAGAAAACATATGTTTTTGCATGTTTCCAATGCAAAACCCACCTGTACTCAATCTGTTTCGTGAATGTTCATGTGACTGAGAAGTTTAAATGAGCAGAGCAGCCAGCACATGATGATCAGCGAGTACCAGATCAGTGCGGGTGAGCCGCAAGTCTTACACTGAAAGTAAGTCACGTGTCCTGCAATGGGCCAGAAGAACATACAGAGGAAATGCCTCATTTTGTGCTTCTTCAGGAGAAGGAATGAACCTATTGTCTAGTCTTCTGGGCAGCAAGTACCCAGTTCTGAGCCCAGTAAAGCTAGTGGGAATCAGACCCCAAGATCTTGTTGACATTCTGCAAATTCTGTGGTTTCTCTTTTGTCAGGATGCACACTACTTTTGTGAGGCAAGAGAGGAAGGGAAGGGAAGAAATATTCAGTCTTCTCTCCAAAATCATTTATGGAAGCATTTATGGTTTCATCCTCTGTGTATAAACTTGCGTGCGTGGTCTTGGGGAGGCTGGATCATTGGCTGCTGCCTAATAGTTTACTTAACTGAGAATAATCTTTTGTTTCTCATGATAACTTGTGTTTTGAAAATGGAATTCAACAAAGCTGGCTTTCTTTTTAAAGAAAACAATTGTTCATTTGAGAATATGACACTGACAAAATATTTTACAACATAAGGACATTTAAAAGAATGCATTTTCCAAGCTGTACAGCACTTGACCATATCTCTCAGCAGATAGAGGAACAGACATTAACTCCAGCTTAAAGAGAGACCTAATCACATGATAATCTGTTGGCAGTATATATCCTGAGTAACACTAGGGGTTTGTACATTTACAAACACTACAAAATTAGTTAAAATTGAGATTAAAAAGAAGTCAAGCCTGTAGAACATATTCTGGAACAAAGCAGGGAGCTGGGCTATAATGCCCCAGTGGTTTACCTCAAAAATAAGGAGCAACAGTGGATGGATCATTACTTGGTTTTCATTCTTACTTGCATCTGATTTGCCCCACTAAACAGTTCTGAAAATGTTCTGACCTCTTACCACATGGTAGTCGTATTTGAAACACCCACATATACACAACCTGTAGTTTTGCAAGACAACATTTGACTATAAATTATTCTGCCAAAATAATTCAAATCAAGCTGAATTACCTTGAAAAAAAAAAAACAAAAAAAAAAACAAAAAAACAAAAACAAAACTCCACAAACCAACCAACCAACCAAACCAAACCGAAACAAAACAAAAAAACAAAGTCTGTGTTTGCAAATTCCAATAAGTAGTTTTCATCATATACATAAGGAGAGGTGTCTGCAGCAGGTGAGATCTTTCTTGTAGCCTTTATTCTACCAGCTCCAAGAGGTAAATATGAACTCCCTCTAAATAAGGTCTTAAAACCCAAATCTTTCCCCTTCTACAGCCATTACTTAGGTTAAAATACCTGTATTTTCTAAATACCCAGGTACCTTTGCAGCTCCTAAGCTATCTTTTTTGAGTCCTCAACTTGCCTCACAAGCTCAGGCTGTTTGGGTTTGCAGATTCTTTTATCCCTTAATATTCATGTCTGTGGAAAAGAGTGACAGGTTTGGGAAAAGACCCAGAGAATTATTCCAGACTCTTCAAATCAGATTTCATTTCTTTTCTTGATAGTCAGCACCTGACTGTAATTCATTTTGAAAAGTTTAAACAGAACCTTCTATTTTTTGCTGACTTTGGAGCAAGGGCATTTGTCTGTCCCTCATTAATCTTGATGTCACTTGCAAGATGGTCTAAAGAAGCATCGTACCTTTTCCTTTTGGAATACATTTTCTAAATAGAGGTCCAATGCTGCAATACTTTTCCATAAATGTTTCCATTAAGGTTTTGCTAATGACCTTATACCACTCAGAACAAAGATTAAACTGGGCTAGATGCTAGTTAGGTGAAGAGAAGATGAAAAGAGGCACTAAAACAGAAGGCTTCTCCTTTGACCCCCCTAGTACAGAGCTTAAGGCATCAGCTTTCAGTGGGCTTGACTTAACAGGAACAGAATGAGCTTAACACAGAGTGTTTTCCAAAACCTCAGCTGAATATTTGCTGGTGTTGGGTGGCACCATAGAACATTTTAAAAGCTATTGATCCCTTTGGGTGTCCTGTAGCTACCAGCTATGTGCTTGCTAATATTGGTGGCTGTTTACCTACTCGCTATCCCAGGACAGAAAGGCACTCAATCTGAGGACTAACTTCCTGCCAAAGAGCGAGAACTTATTAATATATTCCAAGAGTTGTTCAAGTCCCATTTTTTTCCTCCTTCGACTCACATAATATTTTCTCCGTCCCTTTTGCCTCTGAGAGTTTAAAGCAACTAGAGATGAAGGACAAGCTTGTACCTTTGTAGCAGACATTTATCCCCTTGATAACAAAGTAGAGCCATTTACTATGTAGGATTTTCCCTTCCTGTGACCCACATTTGGTAATCACAACAAGAAACCAGAAGCAAAGAATCCTGAAATCAAGCATCTGCAATTCCATGAGAAAAGACTGAAGAAAGAAGAACAACATGAAAATATGAGTTTATGAGAATAAAAATAAAATAAAATAAATTGTAGAGTAATGGCTATGGTTATCTCTAGGGAAACCTATGTAATTTTATAGTACTGGATAAAGGCAATGTTATTCTAATTCTACAAAGCCAGACAAAACATATTAAAAAATACAAATAAAAAAAATGACTGGCTGCACAGTTACTCCCAAATGTAGTTTGATGAAGTTCTTCCAGACAGTACTTCACTGGTGGGTTTGGTACTCCATCTTACAAAGTCTGACTAAGCACATACCTTCACTGATCCTTCCACAACATTAATGAGGTTGCTTGTTTTTGGATAACCACACTCTCTCACTGACAAAGGAACATGCGAAGCAACAGGACACACACAGGAACATTTCCTATCTGTTATGCAGCGTGGTGCTGGAACGTGACCTGGGATGTCACTGTAACATGTGGTGTCCTCTGAAAGAAAAAAATCACCCAAGCAACACATCAGTCAAGGATACTGAAAAGTGAAGGAACTGGCTATTACCATACTTCTACAGTATGAGAACTATTTAGTATATGAACTGTAGTGGACATTATTTCCCTCAGCTGGAAGGTCAGATAACTCAGCTCATCCAAATAGTGCTGGGAGTAAAGGAGGTAAGAAGAAAAAAAAGGAGTTACTACTAAAGGATTCTGAGTTTTATTGCTGAAACATTGGGGGATTTTTGGCAAGTTAATACTGCCCCTGTTTTCAAAAGGGCCTTTAATTTGAGACATCCATCTTTCTGGGTGTCCACCTGCAGAAGCTGGCAGGCTAGTTTACGAAGTGTCAGTCTGAGTTGCTGGGATGGGCAGGTGGTACCAGAGAATCAATGTCAGGCCTTCTAGGAAACATAACATCAGTAGAAAATGTTGACCTCCACTGCTCCATGCTGTATCCTTCTGCAATGATACCGAATGGCAAAGCCTCACGTAATTATACTGCTGCTAGTAAAGTGCAGCGGATGGAACATGCTACATCAGCGCTCATTGCTTTTATTACTGAGGGGGAAAAAAGTCTCCAAGGGAAGGAGTGAATGAAATCCTGAGTGCTGTGTTACTCTGGTTAACTTCTGGGAATCTAATTATTTGAGAAGAGGTGCACTTAGCAAATCATTATATGTGGGTGTGAAATATTGCTGAAGAATCCCCCCCCTCCCCTCCTCATGTACCTTACCCTTAGAAAAAGAAGGCAGGTAAGGGTACATTTAACATTCAGAGTCTTTTATACTACTAAGTGAAATCAGAACAAAATATGGTAATTAATCCATTGTGCATTCAAGGATTCAGGCTTGAGCAGCAGATGGGAAAAGTTGTGGATCATAACCCCATGCAATATTTGACAGAATATCAGTCAAATATAGTTCACACATCTTCATGTTTCTGTCAGTCCCTCTTATCTAAAGTTAATTTAAAGTGACAAGAACTACATTAGCACTTTTCAAAGGGTAATGCAAACTTTAGAGTATTCGCCTCAAATCAATACCCACTCAGACTCCTAAATGGTCAAACTGGCAAGTTCCTGAAGGTGATTTCACTTTGCTTTTATGCTAAATTTGTCAACTGTTGCTGGGGTTAAGCATTAGCCTTTTAATAAAATGATTCAGAAGTGCCAAAGAGAAGGTGGTACCTGTTTGTTCTGCATGTCCCTCTCATGAGCACATGTGCATGCAAACACAAAAGCTGTCTCAGAACTGGAGTCAAGGAAACGCTGGCAAATTTATTTGTGCAAGATACTATAATTTGGAGCTTAGCCTGTAGGTTATTTTCGAACAATTCTTTATATGAGCAGTACTTAGACACCCTGCTTGGGAGCGTGGCACCTACTTTTATTTCACCACGGCATTAAAAGAGCATCCAAAAAAGTGACCTTGTGCAGGTTCCCACAGAAAGTCAGGTTCTGCGGTCCCAAAACAGTGCAGCATCCTGTTGCTCTCCCCAAAAGCAGATCACTTTATTGAAATGGAGATTCCTTTCCTTTTTTTTTTTTAAAAAAAAAAAATCAATATAGCATACATGAGTACATACACGTGCAGATTTGTGAATGTATTTTTGTGCCTTACTTGGGTGTGGGCCCTCAGCAAAGTCCAAATACCCTGATCTAATCCTATTGCTGTGCTGGTCGCTTGTGCTTCTGCTCCTTGCGTTACATTACCAAATAAGAGATCACACCCTGCAGGACTCCGCAGAGCTCATCTCTAGGGAAGGCAAGAGCACTTCTTGGCATTCGGGTTGTGCACAATCCCAGTATCCTCCCCTTCCCCCCGCCCCTGTTACAAATGATTTAGGGCAGGCTGTGAATGAGAAACATAAGGTAAACGTTATTTAGGCTCGATTGCCTTCTGTCCACGAAGTGTAACTTGGCCTTGCCTCTGGAGAGATGCCCAGCTCAGCCCTTCTGGACACACAGTCGCTGTCTGGGATACGTATGTGTCTTCTGGAGAAGGTACAAAAGGAGGAGGATTGCACTGACCCAGTGCTCCAGCTTCTGGAGTTTGCTGGGCTGACTCACGCCGTTTGTAAGGAGGCTCAGGGCCCACCGGCAGCGGGTGGGGTGGGGTGGGGTGAGGGGTGATAACATTAAGTCCCTTCTCATTCTCCTCCTTTTTTTTTCCATGAAACAAAACCTAAGACAATCACTGACAAACCAGACTCCACCCCACCTCAAATCTCTTACAAAGGTTGTACTCCAAGAAGGGTGACGAGGCAGGAGAGCAGGCCAGCTCTGGCTATTCATCGCGTGTGGAAGGGTCTTCGACACTATAAGACAATCAAATCTAAACTTGTGCCTGGGAGAAAGTGCAGCAGGAAAACTAGCTAACAAATGGTCCCAAAAGAAGAAAGCTAAAATAGGCCAGACACATTTTTTTCATGTGGTATTTTACTATTTCAAACTTGCATTAACTGAGCCAAGCCATAGCAAGATGCATCAGCTCTCAGGCCCCTAGTTGACACACATACTCCTGATTGTCCCCATGCCTTCCGCTGGCTCTGTCTACGTCCTGCTGCAACCTGAAGTTCTTCTTCCTGGGGAAGAGCAGCAGCCACTGCCAGCCCAGTTGGAACATATCTATTATAGAAGCACGGAATCATTAAGGCTGAAAAAGACCTCCAAGATCATCTGGTCCCTCTACTACCATTACCCACTAAACCAAGTCCCTAAGCACCACATCCAACCTTTCCTTAAACACCCCCAGGGACGGTGACTCCACCACCTCATTCAAAAACCCGTTCCAATGCCTAACCAGATGTGTCTCACCTCTCCCCCTGCCTCTACTGCCCAGCAATTTACACAAGTGCCAGGTGAGGAGAACCCCTCACCTCAGCATGCTCCTACACAGGACATTTCCTCTGTTCTCCATGCAGGTTGTGGGTGATAACTTGTTGAGCAGCTCAACCAGCAGGACTCAGTTTACTCATTCAGGGTGACATGAATCCCTGCTGAAAATCCAGTGCCACCAGCAGCTTCCCGAAGGGCTGAACTGGGTCCTCCTGGTGACTCAGGCTGTAAAGATAAGGATGATGCTTTATTGTGGTGACGTTCATGTGCTGTAATTTAACCACTAGAATAAAGCAGATTTTTTCCTCTGTGTCTTAACAAAAAGGCCTAACCAGTAAAAGGGTTCTTCTCTTTCAGAGCCCTGACCTATGAGAGCTTTTATGTTCACATGGGGAGATTGCATGCCAGCTGTTACCACCCTGTGCAACCAGAGAACCTTGGGTTTTTGTGTGTCCAGTCACAAACACTGAGGTGACATCATATAGACAGTCCTTCTTTTCAGCATGACATGATTTTTATGCAAATACCTATACAAGAAAGAGAGAAAGAAAGAAAGAAAGAAAGAAAGAGAGAGAGAGAGAGAGAGAAAGAAGATCCTGAACCTGACATCCTCCTTGACCTTTCTGCTTGTCCTCCCCCATATCTCCTCAGTGCCCATAATGCCAGCCAGGTCTCTGCTAGGCAGACAAGGCAATGAAGACCTGGAGGCAGGCCACAGTACATGTCCTTCATATACCACTTGCCTTTGGAATGAAGCAGCTCCATCTGAGGAGTGCAGAATGGAGGAGAAGCAGGACCCTCGAGCTCTTGGTGGGTTGTTGGTTGAAATGCAGACGTCCCAACCAGGTTTACACTGTTTTTACCCAGATGTGCTATGGTGGAGGCTGTGCGCTCCTCTGGGCTGGCCAGTGGCTGTCTGCCACTCTCAGGCTTTGACAAAATTGTCATGTGCAGCAGCTGCTCCCCAAGGGACGAGGAGGATGGCTAAGAATAAAAGGAATTTGCTGCAGGAATTTATGAGCCACGAAGACTTTGGGAAAGCCCAGAAAAAATACTCAATGATCCTGCTGCCAAGCTACTTCACTCTGGGCTGGCCAGCAGGACTCTACACCAAGCTTGGTGCCCCAGTGCCCCGTGCTGCTCAGAGCTGTGCCCCACTTGTGGTTAAACAAGCAGGTCTGGAAAGGACTGAATTGGTACTTGGTACTGGGGGCAGCAGGGAGGCTTCTCTTCTGCCTCTTTTACCCCAGGCCCCGTGATGAAGCTACAGCCAACACTGGCAATCCCAGACAGCGAGAGTTATAAATCATCCTCCTCCTTCCCATCTCTCCCCAACAGGCAAGGACTTAGTGAGGGACACATTAGAAATGAGGAGCACATCCCAGCTTGGTGTTAAACACTGCTTTTCCTTTCATTCAGGAACTTGAGTTACTTTACTACGCTATTATTCACATCATTCACTGTAGTTCTGATGTGAATGTGTAGTTCAGATCTGTAAAGCAAGAGCAAAATTATTTTTTCCCTCTGTAGCTTGACAGAGTTATGTATTTTTCGCAAGACACTGCCTCCTTTTGAGATATGCATTGAAAGCAGCTGTACAAAATGTTACTGAAAACAGTGCTCACATTTTTCTCTAGTCCTCTCTTGCCTAAGACACATGAAATCAGTGAAAATTGGTCTTCTCCCTGCCCTACATTTTCTATGTGATTTTTCAAACTTTGAAAGCCTGCTGAGGAAAAGATGCCATGAGAGGAAAGCACGCCACCCCGGGAAGATGGGCATTGCCAGCAGGGCTGGCAGCAGAGCTACGGAGCTGTCCGAGCTGTCACCCCCAGCAGGAGAGCCATGAGCTCCTCCAGCCTCTGGGGCTGCCCAGGGAGGGAGCTGGCATGCTCCGTCCTCCCGAACAGAGCACGGCAGCAATTAATTGCAGAGTAATGCAAGGATGCAATTAGAGTCTGGCCAAACACAACTTACCCCCTCTCTGGGCCTCTGAATCTGGAACGTTTTCACCCAGACACGCCAGTGAGAGTTGACCGAGGATGTGTCTGACACTCTTGTCAGCAGCGCCGTGCTGCCATCCCCTCTCCCCATGGGGAGAGGAGGTGGGCAGCGATGCTCTGCGTAGGCACTTGGATGTCTTCCCACTGTGTTTTGCCAATGCACTTGTTCAGGTCCATTTTTCTGACAGCATTTCACCCTAGCAATCTTGATCTTTTTTCCAGGTGGTCGGTCTTTCAACCAGTGCAGCTCCTTGAGCTTATCCTTCAACCTGATATATTTCAATTATGCCACTCATAAAGAATTCAGACTACTTACATATAATTTACTTGTTTGTTCTCCCATACATTTTCCCTGTGCTCTCTCTTCATTTTATCCTTAAGCAGTGAACTACCCAGACCAGGGCAGTCCTCTGTGGTTGTTTGGAAAAGAGCTGAGCACATAAAATCTTATGATTCTGGGTCCATCATCTCCCCTTCCCCCTTCCTCACCACAAATGGACTCTATTACTAATCATAACTCACAGCCAACATCTCTTTGGTTATAGAGAGGAAGAGATTTTCAGCCTCGGGCAAAAGACATCCAGTCTGATCATGAGAGATGCTGAAAGCTACGGGGGTTGCTGGCTCATAGTATCACTAAGGATATAGTCCTTGGGGAATAACTTCCCTGCTCATCTAAGTTTTCTTTCATCCAAAATTCAAGCATGCCCTGTCCTGGTTATCTGGATAAAATAATCTGTAAAATTAATGAATGATTTGGGGTATTTCAGGTGTTTTTTTGGGGGGAGGGGGCGGCAGGGGTGTTGAGCTCAAAGCACCACAGGTGGAACCTGTTTTGCAGAGATGGCCAAGCAACTTCTGTCTGAAAATAAAATCTGTTTATGCATCCCAAGCTGAGCACCCTGAAGTGCAGGAATCAGCAATCACAGACCACTTTTGAAAATGTTCATGAAACACCTCAGAACAAAAAATGATACGAAACATGTAAAGCTTCCATCAGATAAGGATTTGGTTCCACCTTCTCCACTTTTATTTTGGTGCCTTGCAGCATTTAAAAGTATTTAACATAGACAATAAACTTGTAGGATGGAAAGGTTTACTGTGGCCAGTGTGTGAAGTTGAGGTCTGCTACCTGCACGCTGCTATCCTGCCCACATTCCCTTTGAAGCCCGTGGAGGAAGCTCTCCCAGCACTCTGACTGTGTCTGTGTACTATTTACAGCTATATTTATATTCTCTTAATTATTTTGTATCACATACAGTTTTAAAAACCTTTCTTTTAGTAACAAAGCCTCCCAGCTCACTTTTGTCTTTGTTTTAAAAATAAACAACTTAAAAGAAGGCAAGATCAGAGGATTAAATAAATTAATGAGAAAGATACTTAAAAGACTTTCAAAGTCTCCTTCTTGCAACACTAATATGTAGCCTTTTTTTTTTTTTTTAAAAAAAAAAAAAGTAATCATGAGTTCACAACTCAAATTAGCACCACCATATATATTAAGAGAGGTCTGGCTCAGGAGCTACACAATTTGGACCCATCGCAGTAAAAGAGAGAAATCACATTTGGTTTCGTTTTCTTTTTCCTTTCATTGCATTTTCCCTTCAATAGCTGGGAAATATCAAAAATAGATATCATTTCTATTTCATATTCAGTGTGGCATGCATGCTTTGGGTTACCCAAAGCGAGGAAAGTTGAGCATCTTTATGCAACAGGTGTAGCAAAGCTGCTTCACCTTCACTCGGGGTGCAACGTGCAGCTTGGCTGCCAGGAAAGGCATGAAGGGCTCAGTCTCCAAAGCAGCTGGCAGACACCTGAGTTTGGCTCTGCAGGCACAGAAGGATGGGGAGATGAGGATGGGGTGGTTGAGTTAGTAAGAAACAGCAAACACAGACAGAGACAACTGAAGCGAAGCATTAAAAGGATGAACCATAAAGGCTACGGACAGATGTCTTAGCCAGGAGGCACAGAAAAGCATGAATGCAAGAAGCAATTAGGAGTATTCGTCATTAGGAACATTAGGAAAGAGAACACCTTTGACATCCCAACCTTAGGCAGCTTTTTGGACCTGCAGTTTTCTGTCACCCAGTGCCGAGGTGCAAAAGGCACCATTTTACAAACCAACTCACTTCCCTCAAACCACTTTGCTCCCTCAAGGCCCCGTTTAACTTGCTGGAGGACACAGCAGCTCTGCACTCTGCAGTGCAGCTGCTGGGCTTGTTTCCTCTCCTTCAGGCTTATTTTCCACTGGGTGGAAACACTCCTGGTTCACACCACAGACAGGAGAGGATCCAGCACAAAGCACATGCACTCCAACAGCATGATGGAAGCACTATGCTTTGCATGTCACAGCCGGGGGTAAGCTGCTGAGCATTGCACTGGGATACCAGACGCAGATATGCTAATACACATCCTGCACTCCTGAAAAATCAGTGCAAAAAGCCTCTATTCTCCAGGCTGGTGTCTTAATGAAGTTTAGAGCAATGCCCCTGTTTTGGCTGACTGGAACATCCGAGACCATAGGAGATGCTCTCACCTTCCAAAGACCCCTGAACAAGGAGCCTGAGAAAGTGGAGAGATGAATTTTAGCAGAATCTTAGTAGCATCTAGAAATTCAATCATCTCAAATTTGTGAAGAGGGCTTAGTCTTGGTTAAATATATATATATATATATATATATATATATATATATATATATATATGTATTCCCTGAAATACTGTTGAAAAGGTATAAAATAAGATTTATGGTGAAGTGTGTGTGCGTGTGTGTGTATAAGCATGCTACAGAATTCTTTTATCTCATTGAAAGACATTTGATACTTATTAAAAGATTATTGCTTTAAGGCATATTTTGATTTTCTGCCTAAGACTGTGTGGAGAGCCTTGCTACTGAGATAATAACAAAGAAACCTTAAACATGAAAAAAATAGCCACATGAAAGATAGTATGTTCCCTATTAGTACTGGTATCATTTTCCTTGGGATTACTTCTCTCCAAATATAACAGAAGTTTAAAAGTAAAAGCCCATTTCCAGTAAAAAGAGACACCGCACGGTAGTTTTGAACTTTTTTTTTTTGTATTCAAAACTGCTGGTGTGTGATACTTCATTAAGCAATTATCAAGTGACTATTTACTTCAAAAATTTATTTACAGTTTCAATATCTATGCTGAGGAGAATACAGCCAGCCATGCTGCATATATCAAGACATACAGAGTTAGACAAATCTATTAGACATGCCCCAACAATGCTTTTAAAACTTGAGAAAGCTACACTTTTTTCTGCTCATAGATGAAAGTGTTTTGGGGAGCTGAAGAGCAATCATGTGCAATTTTAGAATGATTGAAACCTTTTAGAAACTTGTATATGTATTTGATGTATTTATATATATATAAGATGTGTGTGTTTACTTTGGTGTTTCTAGTCTCAGTTTACAGCACCTTGCTTTTTTCCTTCAAGACCTTGCAGAAAGCTGGAGTCAAGCATAACTTGGGTAGAAGAAAATTTCAATCAATAAGACTGCGCAGCTGTAAATATAAGCTCCTTTTAGCTGCAAAACTACCAGGTTAAAGGAGTAATTTAATTTTTATCAAAGTTAATTAAAGTCCATTTGAATTGATCTAGGTGCAGGAGATAACCTTCTTCAGGGGAAAGAAAAACAATTGACATACATAAAACTAAATAAACAGCATGGAAGCAAAACACAACCCCTCATTTACAAACCTTTCCTAGTTTACAACAGGGTAAAGTTTAAATAACACATTAATAACCTCCTGAGCAGTGAGACATTTTAAATACATGACTGCTTAGTGAAATGGCACATACTATTCATTTTCTTATGAAGATGTGCAAATATATTATTTACTCAGAGGCATTTATGCATTAAGATTTAGATAAATATTTTCTGTGTTATGACCTACACTTATTCCAACAACATCCATCACTAGAATAACTGTGCTGCCTGTATGAACACGTATACACTCATTTGTATGAACATCGATGAGCAGGTTATGTGGAATACATTTAGAAGAAGAAGAAATAAATAAATTAAGCCACATGTTTTTTTTTTTTTTTTTCTCACAGAATAGAAAGGTTAAGGGATCACCGAGTGAGGCAAGAAGTTATTTGGCATTAGAGGAAGACTGCAGATCAAGAGAATATTATTTTAATAACAAAATAAAATCTCTTTTACATTCAGTACTTCCTTTGTTTCATCCAGGACACTAGGCATTAGAAAAGGGACACAGCCCTAGGAATGTAACAACCCAAACCCCATTAAACATGCACGGGGAAGATTTCCAGCCTGCTGTGCAGGGAGTTACATGCCCAGGCTCTGTTAACAACAGTAATTGTGCATATAATTTCCTGTGCGTTGCTCTGAAAATTCACCCTACAGACTTTAGCTCCATGTCAAGTAACTCAGCAGCCATTTATTATATTCTGAGGGTGGAAACCAGAGCTTTGGATCAGCAGCAGAGAAGCGGTTGCTTTTCCTCCTCTTCCTCACACTTTTCTCAGTCTCAGTTAACTGAAGGAAAGCTCTGAGGACCAGGCCCTTGGACAAGAGGGAATGCATCTCCAAAAGATGCAAGGTTTGGTGGTGGTTCCCTGAGCCTTGTCCGGGCTCTGCAGGACTCATGCTGGTCCCTGCTGGGGTCAGAAAATGTCTGCTAATGGACAAACCTCTCTGGACCCTGGTTTCATTCACCTCTGGGGACTTTGCAGAAGCCTGGAGGGGCAGTCCATGCATGGGTAGACTGTGGAGGAAAGGCACAACTGCACCTGGGTGCAGGGCTCATGCCCACATGGGCCAGAACAGCAGATAAATGGCAGCTCCCACAAGGTAGAAACAAATTAACTTAAATAAGGAACAGGCTTGAGATGCTAGTTACAGAGCTGGCTGGCACCAAGGTCCTCAGAGGGATTCTGGAAAAGACAAGTTGCTACATAAAGGTACCAGAAAAACAAAAGGTGACATGAAAGGTTTTAGGGTACAAAACCCATCTGAAAGCTCCACATCAGTGGGCAGAACCACGCAGCATGCCAAGCTCAGGGTTTTATGGGATCAGGCCCTAAAATAACTGAAATAAAAACTTTCTGTCCTGGAAAAGCACGAAAATGCCAAGCTGCCTCCACTGGCAGACAAGCAATTAAAACTTTGTCTCCATCTGCTCACAAAAAGACTGAATGGAGAAAGCAAAATGGAGACTAGATCTGAGGATACTGCAAAATCAGGGCAAGTCATGAAGGCAATTTACTGTTAAAGACCATTGAGCTCCAGAAGGTCTTATAGTGAATAAGGCTCTCCCTCCACTCCCATCCTCATCTAGTCCTCTGTGCTTGGATACTAATTTAAAAAGCACACAAATTAATCATCCATTTAAATACGTAAGCATCCGAACCACCAGTCTGACCACGAAACTAAAGAATCCCGTCTTCTCCATCATACTCCCTACCAAACCATACCCTCAGCTGCTCTCTCAGCACCAGAGGGGAAGGAAAGGGGAAAAAGAACAGAACAAAACCAAGATGGTCTTGGCACAGTGTGCCCACAAGGTTAGGCTGTGATCCACTAATGAATAAAGTTCTCCAGGGAACAATCCCACATCAGTAGGTGGAACGGCTAATCTAATAGGTTTCTTCCATATCTAAATTCTATAATGGTGTAACTTGCAGCAGGGAGCATGTGATCACTCTTTGAATAAGCAGTGGGAGGGGAGAGGATATGTTTAATGGCCAGAATTAGTTTCCTTACATTGGTTTCCCAAGCCATTGTGCAGAATATGCAGCATAAGAGTAGTGACTTTTTTTTTTTGATTTTGAAATGGGTACACATCAAATACACCCATCCCCCAGTCACAAGAAAATTCTCGCCACATGCTTCTGTCCTCCAGACTTACACAGCATTTTATTGTACGGAACACATCAAAAGCATTTGGTTCCCTTGTAAAAGTTTTACTGGGAAATCATTGAAGAGCAGTGTAACTTTTTTTTTTTTTTTTTTTTTTTTTTTTTTTTTTTTTTAATTCAAAACTAGAACCAATATTCTGGATTCCCACACTTTGGTGTGGACTCAGAGAGAGATGTGCTTTTCTGTACGGCAGAGCAGAAATACAGACCCTGCATAATTAGAATTGCAGTCATGGCCTGTGGGATCTAGTGATTTGGACATATTTTATTTAACCAGCTTAGTAAAAGGTAATATTCAGCAGCTGTGATCTATAGCAGAATTACAATTTTCAGGGTCAAGGAGGGATTTTGATATTAGGAGGTTGGGCAGAATTGCTGTAAAATCTCATGAGCTGTCGTTAAAAATAAATGAGAAAATAGGTTATCCAAGAGTCATTGTAAGGGAAAAATCAATAGGCAGTGTCTATTCACTTGGGCTATCAAAATCCTTGAAATTTGAACAAAAGTTTCACGTTTAGTGTGCTGTAGGTTTTGAAATGTAAGTGGTGAATGCTCTGTGGGTACAAATTCATTGTGCTGTGCATTCAAACAAGAAGAAACCCTTCTGAAGTTCTGGAGTTCTCTATTAAGATAGTATAGTTCCTTAGTCACCAAGTCAGACATGTAAAACAGTTGCCAGCGAAACTTCAGAAGCAATTTTAGCTAACTGATGACAAACCCTCTCTTGGAAATATATCACATTTCTGTATCTCACCTTGCTCCTCCGGGGCTGCCTCCCTCCCCTGGTTCCTGGTGGATACAGGATGGAGCCCGGGCAGCACTCTGCAAGCGCACTCGCCCACTGCGAAACCACAAACGATGGGGACTGGAAATGAGCATTATTGATAATTTGGAGCGGTACACATAATTGATATGGAAAGGGAGTATCATCCTCATTCAGAAACAATTAACTTCCCCCTCCAACACAGCAGTTCAAAGAAGCCTCAGCCTTTTAAATATGAATGAGTGTAACTTCAAAATATGCAACTATTAGCTATTACACACATGGAGTAGGATTTTTTTTTCAACATTTTGTAGCTACCAAATTTAAGTGTGTCATGGACACAGATGTGTAGGCACACAAGTTGTGCACAGACACCAATCAGTTAAGAGTGGAGAGGGGAAAATGAGAGGTACAAACTGCTGACAGAGTTGTTGGATTGCAGTATTTTATTTGAGATGCAGCCCAATAAAAACCCAAAGTCCAGTTAATCTTATTTTAAGACAGACAACTATGACTTTACAGAATGATGCAAGAATTAGCATCACTTCAAGTGAACATCCCAAAATATTTTTTTTCTCTAAAGCTCAACAACACTGCAGAATTCAACAGACTCTTCTGCAGAAGCCTGATGAAGATTTGTACATTGTTAATTTGATTGCTGAGGGTGCATGTTAAATAGAAAAGAACTGAGTTTGTCACTGTCATCTGAATCCATTCAGTCAGTGCAACAAAGGTATATTTAACTAAAATATGAAACAGACTTGCTAACACCGCATTATTTTCTCAGGCTTACAAAGTTAAAAAAAAAAATTAAACTGAATATAAATGACTTTGAGCATTTTTTATGACACCCACAGCCTAAGTGATCCAGATAATGTAATCTAACCATCATTAGAAACCATGAAATTACAATTCCTCTGGGATGGATATTTATCTCTCTGTTACATACAGAAAGGCGATTAATTAGTAGCTCTTTCAGTGTTTAACATTACTGTGTACTAAGGCTGATTAAAATCTAACTATAGAACAGCTATCATAGCTAACACGTAATCTGGGGAAAGTTTAGCTGAGGCATGAAGAAGCACCTTAAAAAGAAAACTTAAGAAATGTACTCTTAGAAGTTGGTAGCTTCAAAGCCAAAACCCAGGCTTCCTTCTAATTTCTATTACACACAGTAATCGTGACAATTACTAAGATTTCTAAACCCTCAATATTAAAAAAATAAAATAAAATAAACCCAAGTCAAATATTTTTGTAAAGTGGGAACATTCACAGAATACACGTTCGTTTTCTAGGAATGCATACAGTGTACAGTCATAAAGTGAATTACACAGCAATGTCTTGAATGGCTTTTTCTGAAATTTAAATCAGAGTGTTTGCTAGGGCATGTGTGTGTACACTATACAAACAGCACAGCACACACACGCGGTGTGGTCTAAATTCATATTTCTGGTGTAATTTCACTGGCTTGTGTGGAATGCTCTAAAGATGTGTCAATGTGTGTGTGCAAACAGTTTCCCCCAGGATCTCACGAGAGCCAGGAGGACATGGATGATTTCACTTCGGGAGGAATAAACAGAGATGACTTTAGTAGGTTTGATTTCCAGAGCATTCCTAGTGTGAATTAGACTATTGGAGGAATTTAATGCAAAGGCAGCTAAAATACCAAAAAAAAAAAAAAAAAAATCCCAAATCAGGAATTATTTTTGAAAAAAATAAATCATATCTTGGCATCACCTATGTATGCACACTGATATATTTGGTCTGGCTGAGAAGAGTGAAGAAACTTTAAAAGAAAAAGGTGAACATCTCAGGAAAAAGACCATGGTAGCCTTGGTTTTATATAATTTTTTGAATCTAGCAACTGAAATCAGACATTGGTATTAGTCATAGATTATATTTTACTGAGGATCCATAGAAAGGAATAATTGGAAGTACTTTTAAAACAAAGAATAAATAAAGGATGCTTTAGCACCCCTTACCCCCCAGTCCAGGTCCCAGAGAAGTGAGCCACTGATTTCTAATCCTCTCCATTGTGTCGAGTATTGTGTAGATGCTGCTCTCTTCTGGCTGCCTATACAAATTTTAATATGCAAAATGATAATAAAAAGTGAAATAAAAAGCTGCATAAATCAAACATGGCCTCAATGCGCTGAGGGTAATGGAGTCACCTCCGAGGCCTCACCACAGAAAGGTGACCTATACCTAGATTATTTGCAGTTCTGCTCCAATGCCAAACAGAGCAGGAGCTCCTTCAACACCCCAACCCCCCATCTTCCTGCATACCTCACTCTAGATGGCCCAAGTTCATTTTTGGAGGCAAGAGGAAGGCATGCTGATATTTTTCAAGCTGGAGATGACCAGTGCTATCTACTGCAGGCACGTGTCAGCCGTACCAGGCAGGGCAAGGGGCACAGCTGTTAATGCTGCTGGAACTGTGCCTTTAGCCATTTCTCACTTCATGACAGCTTAAGTAGCAATAGATCAACTTTGTACTCTTAAAAAACCTAACAAACAAACAGCAAAACACAGGGAAGACTTTAAAAAAAAAGCCAAACAAGAACTACAAAAAACCCCACACTACCAAACAAACAAACAAAAAACCCAAACCACTTTTAGCGTTTCAAGTGACTGATGCATCAGGACGAGGATCACTGACCATACCCAGCACAACCAAGCTACCTAGCCTACCTAACCATATCACCAGTCACATACCCCCTGCTCTAGGGGAAGCAGAGGAGGAGCAGGAGTCCTGTTGGTTGGCTGGATGTAAGAAATAAGAAGTCACCATGGCATCTCATTGCCCCACTGGTTGATGCAACAGGGTAGGAAACGTAGTGCGTCCCAAGGTGACCCCAAGGTGGTTGGCTTCCACACTCCAACTCCACACCACGTATGTGTCCATGTCAGTCACCCTGCCCACCTCATCAGCAGATATCCTCAGGAAGCTCTAATGATCCTGCTGGGCTATCCCCAGGATTCAGAAGAGCTGCCAGGTTTACCTGCTGTGTGGATGGATGGTGGAATTTCCTGGTGGCCTCCATCCATCATGAATGGTTGTCCGAGAAAAGGCTGCAAGTGGGATCTGTGGGTAGTGTGAGCTCAGACTGCGCATAGGCACCCGGGTCACCAGCCCAAGCTTCAGGATAGCTCAAGCTGAAATACCTCATCCTAAGCAAAGAGAAGATCACCTCGCACTCACTTAAACCCTTGAAAATTTGTTATCCTTTCTACAATTTACCATTAAAAGACAGAATTCCCCTCTAACCAAAGGGATGACATCCCACTGTGCTCAACATCACTGAAGGCCCACCGGCAGCCCAGCTGTGAGGCAGGCCAGGCACAGGCCCGTGGTGGTCTCCACGGCACAGGCCTGTGGTGATTTCCACATGGTGGAGGAGGACGAGAGCTTTCAAGGCTCAGGGACTTGCTTCTGCCGGAGGAGGAGAGGAAGCACAGTCCTCACAGCTTCTGTGGGACTCACAGGGATATCTGTTACAATTCATTAAGTAGCGCTCTAAGAAGTTACCATAATAACATTTCAACAGGGTTTCCAGAGGGAGTCTCAGAAACTACAGGAAAAGCTGACAAGTTTCAATCCATTTATCAAAGCGCTTCGAGACAGATGAAACAGCAGACATGCTTAGTGAGGAATGTCTCTCTTTCTGGGTGTCCAGAGCATTTCAGTAAATAAAAAGCTCTTTAAAAATAAGTCAATACAATGGAATCCCTTTTGCCCTTTGCCAGCGCCTGTATTACACTTACACCCAAATGACCCTCCTACCTATATAATACTGCAGCATTTGCATATACATCAAATAGGTGCTTTTCACTTACATAATACATTTAATCCAGGGATTACAGAGCACACAATATATTAAACATTACAGCACCTCATGAGCTAGGTTAGCATTAATGAAGCTGCAGCGGGTAAACTGAGGCACGGGCTAGCTTTATGACTTACTTGTGGTCCCACAACCAATCAGCGGAAAAGTCATTAAGACTCTCCCCAGACAAACAGTAGACACACATAATGTACATACTTGTATGGATAAATTAGACTAATCTGCATTTTCAGAAGGAACTTTAGCTACCCATACAGAAACACTCAGGCCCTGGCTTTCTGAGGGCAGGAGAAGAAAAGGCAAATAGGAGAAGATAAAAAGAACATAAGGCAAATATTTGCTGCTGGAAATAACATTTTTCTGTATGCCAAATTGTGTACACAAAACAAAGAAGCATCCAAAACCAAATGACACTTTAGATGCTGGTCTCCAATAATTCAATTTTCTGTGTAAAGATTTTTCTAGACCTGCAACAGGGGTTTTGTTAGGGTTTTGTTCAATAACGTGGGTTTATATTTAGCTTTCGTACAGCAGATAGAGAAAAAAAAAATCATTGGTTAAGGTCTTTGAGCCAAGCATCTAGGATAAAATTTTCAAAAGCACTCAACAGTGGCTTTTGAAAACAGAATTAGGCTAGTTGCTGAGACAAGCTTTGATAGCTACCCCCTACCTCCTTTAGCATTTTAACTCAGAGCTGATTTCGTTGGTTATGGAGCCATTTCTCATTTAGTTTCCTCATCTCATGGCCTTCACCTGTAATGCTAAATCAAGCTGGATTAAAACCAGGAAAACATGCAGGAGGCTGAGAGATGCGGGAGCCTATGGTCATGACCTCCCCAGCATGTCTGTCGCCTGAGAGTGGTGTAGCTGGACACAGGGATGCTCCCTGGGTGGCTCCCACTTTCCAGCCAGCCTTTGTTCTCTTTGTGGGAGTACTGGCTAATAGCGGTGTACGCCCTCCACCTGATGGCTAGGTGAGGCTGTAATTACCTGTAATAAAGGTCTGATTCTTCCCTTCTCTGCACCTTCTCAGCTGGCCACGAATACTTGTCTAAAGTGGGTGCAAAATGCTACCAGATCAGAAAGATGGCATTTTACATCAATGGAAATGACCAGGTGTAAGGAACAAAGGCCTACATAACAATGCTCTCAACTCTGTTGTCCTTTAATTAAGCAGTTCCTCGGGCAATGACACTAATGAGGCCTTGTTTCCTCAGGGTTGGATTCTCTAGTATCTAAATGGGATGTGAGCTTTTCCCGGGGAGAGAGGCATTTGTAATTTCTCCCTCCCAGGTGGTGTCCAATTTGGGTGGATGTCATGCTGTAGCCT
Source organism: Anas acuta (assembly GCF_963932015.1). Lineage (NCBI taxonomy): Eukaryota > Metazoa > Chordata > Aves > Anseriformes > Anatidae > Anas > Anas acuta. Next base: position 29,015,701 of record NC_088985.1, on the reverse strand, counting down.
TTCTCTTGGTAGGGACACCAGTGGGACCCCTCTCCTCTTGGCTGCTCATTTTCCTGAAACCTACAGAAATGTTTGAGAGCTCTGCTCTTTTATTAAATTTGTTTGAATTTGGTCAATGGGTTCAAAGTTACCAGGGTGGACTGAAAGACAAATGTATCAAATGAGACGGAGCAAAGTAAAAAAAAAAAAAAAAAAAAAAAAAAAAAAAAAAAAGTTTCTTCCAAACAAAGAAGTTTAAATATTAGTTTTACTTACAAGCTAGTTCTTCAGTTGTGACGTAAATTCTAGGCGTATTTTTTTGCTGTGTTGGTAGGCATGCCCGACTGCAACTCCTGCAAGCAGTATCAATAAAGGCAGTATGTACAAGTAAATACATGCAAGCAGGGAACACAGCTCACGGATGAGGCAACATTACTAAGCTGAGTACAGAAGAAAATTGGGAAGTTCATTTAACCCACAGAAGCAGTGATCATATGTATTGGGGATCACGCTGACTGGACAAGGCCGTGGGTCTGAGTGGAGGAAGCAACTGAACAAAGAAACAGCAAGAGAAGGTTTTCTTTGGGTTTGGTCCAGGACAGCAGTCACAACATGGCAGCCAGTCGGATGTAAGCACCATAAAGCTGGCAACACAAGGTTGGAGTTATTATTGACCTCTCTGGCCACAAGAAGGCAGCCCCCTTTCCTGTACGGTTTTTAATGTCTCAACACTGCTTAAGACGTTTTAAAATGCATAAAACTTCCCTTTCCTAATGCTGATCTCTTGCAGGACAGACATGCGCATAATGCTTTCCCTTCGTATATTCCTTAGTGCCACATTAATGAATAGGCACCTGCCTAGTGAGAAACCTAACACTGGCTTGTAGAGACAACATCCTTCTTAAGATAAGTCAGAACTGAAATATAGTATCTTGTGTTGTGATAATCCAAAAATGGATGCCACAGTTCCTCTCAGCGAACCCCAGAGAAAAAAAGCAGCATTTATAGATTATGCAGAGTATTTTTTATAAAATTAAAGCTGCCCAGGGAAAGCAGA